>NC_047109.1:5109562-5356607 GCF_902500255.1 Thalassophryne amazonica | reverse complement strand
GGCGACTCTGAAGTTATTTGTTAACTCTTTACAGGCAGTCAGTGTAGGATAGAAGGGCCACATTAGTATATTAGCCCACTCTCCAACAGTAGCTGTTACCTCGAGAGTTTTCTTTTCATCTTGTCGCTCAATCCACTCTTCTGGGATGTCATACCCAGTTTGTCCAACTTCTGGAGCATAGGTTTGTCGCTTATCTCGGGTCTCCACTGGGTTGACCCTGACATCTCTTGCAATTCTCTCGGAGGCTACACGCACATTATACACCCCAACTTCTTTCTTTCGTCCTCTGTAACGTCCAGTTCGTAGTTCTGGGCGTGAGACTTCTCTTTCCCCTACCACAGATAGCGGTTCATCCTCTTCCGAGTCTTGTGGATTGATCTCCTCTTCAGACTCTCTTTCTTGGTCCTCATCCATATCAGATTCATGGGAAGGACGTGGGTCTTGTGGTTGTGGGTCCCCGTTTTGTTCTGACCTTCGGGGTGACCCGGTTGCTTCGGTATTTCCGACAGGTAGAGGAATGAATATAGGATCCTCTTCTCCATTATCCGGTGGAGGAGCCTGGAAAGGCTCTCTCATCCGAGATTGGGAGCTTGTGGGGTGTATGATAGTCTGGAGCCCACTTGTAACTCGTTTTAATGTTGGTCGTGGGGTTTTGATCCTTAATTGCTGCACTCCCACAGCATGAACTGATCTTTTATCACTTGTCGCCGTGGGGATGGATTGCATCACTAGCGGGGGACTAGTTGCCACTCCACCTGCTCCAACTGCACCCTTCTTTGGACCTGTTCTGTTTGGTCCTAGGTTCACCGCTTCAAGTGCCCTTCTCACTCGATCTTGCTCCTGCTCATTGCTAGTGACCACCACAATTTCTCTCATTGATCCCCATACTCCTGGGGTACGCATGTGTAGGTTCACGGCTGCCATGGCAACCTTTTCTGCCTCTTCCCATGTCATATGTCCAGATCGTAATCCATCCACACATATCACCACCCGCCGATGCTGGCGTTCTTTGGTCAAATCAATAGCTGTTCCCAGAGTTTTCAACATTTTCTCCGTGTATTCGATTGAATTTTCTCTCCCTGGGTAGCTTTCAAAGGGCACATGTATGAGTGCATGATGATCCATTCGTGGTGCGCTTGTTATCACCATCGATTTTCCGTCCAGACTTCTCCCCTTTATATTCTTAAGGTCTTCTTGGTATTCTTTGCCTGCCCGCTCCTTGAGCTTTGCTCGGAATTTTCGGTTGGCAATTTTCAGTCTGGGATTTGTGAAGACAATAAGACTATCTCCATCTATATCCCAAGGACTGCCAAAATAATGATATGCCCGTCTTCAATCTTGGGTCACCATTTTTTTGGTTCCTTCGGGCATAGGGTTCAAGTCCTCCATGTAGTCAGATTCAATGTATACATGGTGGGTTTTTGCTTTAGATTTTCTAAAGATCTCCTGCGAACGCCCTTCCTCTTTAATATGGTAACTCAGTCCGGCAACACATTCTTCAGCTTTAAGCTGTCCCAAGCTTCTGGGCCCACATTCCGGCGATTGATGGAATATCTGTCCAGATACTCCCTGAAGGCTTCTTCCTCTTTTATCCTGCTCAACCAGGCGTTCTGTCTGTTTTTTAACTGTTGAGGTTGTTCCTCTCACACTTCCCAAGGGCAAATTTTGCCACACTGGGTCAAAGCTTGTGTGGAGCAGGTCCGTGCTTTTATATTCTTAACCATTTCCCCCAGAATTAGGACCTCCCGGGGATATCAATTCATCTCCACTTCCCTCTAGCTTGTTTTCCTCATCACTTTGTTCGGGTTCGGCCTGGAAATCTATCTTGCCCTCGTCTTCATTGTCGAGGATCTGACTTCCACTCATATCTTCCATTATAGGATATTGTTCCTTAAGCATTCTTCCTAACCCCTTTAGCCGTTCTGCCATGGACTTAAACTCAGCATATACGGACACTGATTTTGCTTTGACATCTACCAGGACCGTCTCTACTCCCAACAACCCAGCTGTCATTTTTACTACGGAGTCATAACTTTTCTCAGGGCTTATTAAGGTGGTGATTTGTCCTCTTTTCCACTCTTCTCCGAGAAGTTTGCACCACCATTCAAGCCACTCTCTGGTCCCCGTCTTGTCCTTTGGGACTGGTGGGCTCCCCAAAACGGCCAGGATCTGCCCCTCCTTATGCTTACCTGGATAATGTATCCCTAATGTGTGTATAGTTCCTGCCATAGCTTCTTTGAAACTTTCTTCTTCAGTTTCCAAACTTTGATCTATGACATATTTTTGAACTGTTTCTGCCCAAGTATCATATCTTCGTCCATACAATACCACTCTGTGTGGCCGAAAATCCACTTCTTTTTCTCCTTCATGTTCGGATTCAGGGTTTGCTACGGGTCCTGGCTCTTCTTCAGCCATATTTTCACTGCCTATTCTTAATACTAACCTTACTGTTTCGTAATGATTGTCCTCTCTTTATTCTCTCGGTTGCTGAGATTGTCGATTCCACCACTGTCGTCTCCTTGACTTCAGCTATGGACCTTGTCGTCTCGAGTCGTCTGCCTCTCAAAGCCTCTCTTGGCGCCTTGAGTCAGGGATGAGTGACAGACTACTTGGCTATTCAGCGCTAATTCCAGAAGTTAATTCCAAATCAGCTGCTCCTTTTCCCGCTTCTCCCCTCAGGAACCTCACGGGTTGATGATCCTATTCTCTCTTGTAGAACACCATTTTGCACGGTATACTCTCATACCTGCTTTCTTGACGATCCGATCCAGCAGGCTCCCTCGCCTGCTTCCCTTCCTCGTCGTTCCGTGATGATCCAGCAGGCTATCCCCGTCTGCTTTTTTCGTCCCAGTCCAGATGATCCAGCAGTGACACGTCTGCTTCTCGTCCTTGATCCCAGCTCCCTGGGATGCTTACTCCTGTTGTCTTTACGTCGTCCTTCTGGTGGTCGCCTCCAAATTTTCACACCTCTGGAGGACAGATATGTTTCAAGCTGTTACTGGACCTATACAGGCCATCAGCCGACACTCTCCACAACACTGTCTCCTTTGGTGATCCACTCAGGGGCTTTCCACCTACCCAATGGCAAAGACTCTCCTTTGGCCAGGATTCTTCCTCGGACCCGACTACACTTCGTCAGGTCCCTGTTCGGGCGCTACATGTCAGATCCCGCTTTTTTTGTTAGATACACGGCACACGCTCACCCTCCGATGAGTGTGTTTGTGTACTAAACCAGCTCTCCGTCTCTGGGGTCCGACCTTCGTGTCTCCACGGGTATTACCCGGCAGGGCTGCACAAAGGCTATTCAAGCTGGTGGCGAGGAGATTCGTCTAGCCGCTCACTGCCTCCATCCGGACGTCCACCCCACTGACGCTGATCTCGCACCCTGGTCGAATAGCCTTCTCTGGAACCAGGATACGAACCGGCCACGCCCGTTAACGGCAACTCTCCTCTTATGGATCAGGGCTCTTGGAATGTTGCTAGATTTTGAATTTAGTGACTCGTACAGCGAGTCCCCAGGATGTGTTATTTTCATTAAAAAACCAGACTAACCTTTTAGAGCCTTTTTTGATGTACACCCAATAAACTTTAACTTTTACACCTTAAGAAGCATCAATAATCCAATGTCCGAGCCTTGACACTTTAACTGCATGCTTGGAAATTTATTGCAGGTTTTGCAAGTGCCGACAACATAATCAAAAAAGGTTATATGATGATAATTTCACAACAGTAATTCAAGTATAATTAGTATAATGATTGGCAGAGATTTTTGTTTTTGATTCAATAATTCTGACTGATCTTACTTTGACTGGGACTGGATTGACTTCTTAACAATTTTTTCTAGGAGTGAGGGAAGGAGGTTTTTGAGGTTAAAGTCCCCAGCTCGATGAACTTGATTTCCTCTTCATCAGCTATTAGTCGTTAGCTGACCACGATCCTTGTGTGATGTTGAAATCCTTCAGGAAGTTAATCCACATAAGAGTTTATTCCTTCTTCAATCAACCAAAAGTTGATCTAATCCATTCTGGTATGCTGTGATGTTCCTTGAGAGAGAAAACGTTGAACATTCCCCACTCAGACTTAAGGCCAGTGATTATTCTCCAATGTTTTGCTACTCCGTGACTGGACGGCCTGAGTGGGAGTTGAAAACTCTCTCAAACGATCTTTATGGCTCCAATCCTCTCACTCCACGATTCCAATTGCTGCTCACAAGATGGTCAAGTCTTGTGATCTCCTCGTAGCAGGGGAGAAGTGGCAACAGCACCTCTCCCTGGAAGAATAACCCCGTTTCCTGGTGTTTCACAGTTTATATATGTGCTTGACTCTTGTTGTCTTCAGATGATCTTGGTTACCATGGGGACGCTGTTGACTCAAAACCTCCTCCCTTCTCCTTCCCTTACTGGAAATCTTCTGCAGCTCCTTACCAGTAACTTATTGCTCAAGTTCCTCTTTTCTGTTAACACTTCAGCTTTTCTGAGAATTATTTTTTTTAAATCATTTCTTTAGAATCACATCAGTCATATTCAATCATTTCATTACAACTCTCTTTTACATAAAAACAATTCATATGATCATATACAAACATTTTCATTCCTTATTATTCATTTCATATTTTAGCAACATCTTAATCATTTAAATTTTCATTGTTACGCAGATGATACCCAGCTTTATCTATCCATGAAGCCAGAGGACACACACCAATTAGCTAAACTGCAGGATTGTCTTACAGACATAAAGACATGGATGACCTCTAATTTCCTGCTTTTAAACTCAGATAAAACTGAAGTTATTGTACTTGGCCCCACAAATCTTAGAAACATGGTGTCTAACCAGATCCTTACTCTGGATGGCATTACCCTGACCTCTAGTAATACTGTGAGAAATCTTGGAGTCATTTTTGATCAGGATATGTCATTCAAAGTGCATATTAAACAAATATGTAGGACTGCTTTTTTGCATTTACGCAATATCTCTAAAATCAGAAAGGTCTTGTCTCAGAGTGATGCTGAAAAACTAATTCATGCATTTATTTCCTCTAGGCTGGACTATTGTAATTCATTATTATCAGGTTGTCCTAAAAGTTCCCTAAAAAGCCTTCAGTTAATTCAAAATGCTGCAGCTAGAGTACTGACGGGGACTAGAAGGAGAGAGCATATCTCACCCATATTGGCCTCTCTTCATTGGCTTCCTGTTAATTCTAGAATAGAATTTAAAATTCTTCTTCTTACTTATAAGGTTTTGAATAATCAGGTCCCATCTTATCTTAGGGACCTCGTAGTACCATATTACCCCAATAGAGCGCTTCGCTCTCAGACTGCAGGCTTACTTGTAGTTCCTAGGGTTTGTAAGAGTAGAATGGGAGGCAGAGCCTTCAGCTTTCAGGCTCCTCTCCTGTGGAACCAGCTCCCAATTCAGATCAGGGAGACAGACACCCTCTCTACTTTTAAGATTAGGCTTAAAACTTTCCTTTTTGCTAAAGCTTATAGTTAGGGCTGGATCAGGTGACCCTGAACCATCCCTTAGTTATGCTGCTATAGACGTAGACTGCTGGGGGGTTCCCATGATGCACTGTTTCTTTTTCTTTTTGCTCTGTATGCACCACTCTGCATTTAATCATTAGTGATCGATCTCTGCTCCCCTCCACAGCATGTCTTTTTCCTGGTTCTCTCCCTCAGCCCCAACCAGTCCCAGCAGAAGACTGCCCCTCCCTGAGCCTGGTTCTGCTGGAGGTTTCTTCCTGTTAAAAGGGAGTTTTTCCTTCCCACTGTAGCCAAGTGCTTGCTCACAGGGGGTCGTTTTGACCGTTGGGGTTTTACATAATTATTGTATGGCCTTGCCTTACAATATAAAGCGCCTTGGGGCAACTGTTTGTTGTGATTTGGCGCTATATAAAAAAAATTGATTGATTGATTGATTGATTTGATCAGTTGTTTATCATCAGCTTTTCTTGCCCTGCTTGCAGCATCATCTTCACTTCCTCTTTCTCTCTGACTCTGCACTCTTTATGAAAAACAACTCATATAATCATTCATTTCACTTATTTGTAACATACTTTTTCTAATCAACTCTTAATTTTAACACATTAATACTTCTTTTAATTATACTTGTCATGTTAGAATCATTTTTAAATATTACTTTTAACACATTAATACTTCATTTGATCATACTTGTCATGTTAGAATCATTCTTAGACATATTCCATCGTCTTCACCACTGAGTTCATTCCGTGGGCCTCCCCATTTGTAATGGAAAAGTCCGGTATGACCTCACTTACTCCGGGAAGGTACCAAACACTGTGCAGTTTAATCCAACAGCATGTATATTAATCCCATGGCACGTATTATATTCCAAGATGAAAACAAGCCGAAAGCAAGCTTAAAGTCATCTTTCCTGACAGTAGTTGCAAGTGTACCGGAGACAAAACTGAAAGTTATCGGTTAGCTGTAGCTTCCGATAAATTTTTGGGTGGTTTATCAGTTTAGCTTTATAAAAGATAAGTTTTCAGTTAGCTGATTATCTGCTATCGAAGCTAACTTTTTGGTTAGCTGTGCCCACTGGTATGTGAGAACTTAATTGGCAAAAAATTTGATTCTGATTCTGATTTGATAATCAAATCAGTCCAGGTTTAGCTCTTGTTCAAACAAGACAGTTATATTGTTTTTTTGTGTTTTTTTTAAGTGTGCAGTCCCACTCAAAAATGTAAAAAAAAAAAAAAAAACCTAAACTGTCAACATGACAGAAAAACTCTGCCTGTCTTACTGGATTAAAGGTACAATGTTTCATTTTTGAAGAGAGCAAATGCTATGTCCATCAAATAGTAATATGTTTTTAAACTTTTCAATGTTATTTATTTTCTTAACTTAGACAGAAAAATGCAAAAAAACTTTGATATTACAACATAAGTGTCTTTGTTTTTTTTTTTTTTGTTTTTTTTTTGTCTTTTCATGCTTTCACTGCATCTAAAACCACTCAAAATGACTCAACACGCGCCATCTCGGGTAATAATTGCCAACAGCACCGCTATACTAAAAATTTCTGGGGAGAACCCTGTACTGTGTACGTCTGAAAGAATTATTTCCACATTCGTCTAGCTTTGTTGCACAGCCTAGCACCTCTGTAAGAGGCACATGTCTTATGCGTGTCCTGTCTGACCTGATCCATTGTTTGTTGTTGTTGTTGTTGAGGTTTTTTTGGGGGGGGGGGTTGATTTTTCATGTTTTGATTTTCCATGTAATGTGGAGTTGCGTCAAGAAGGGCATCCGGCGTAAAACCTGTGGCAATTCAACATACAGATCCACCCTGGATTTGCTGTGGCGACCCCAAGTGCAAACAAGGGAGCAGCCGAGGGGATTTACTATTTCCATTTTAAAATGGAGCATGGGTACTTCCATGAAGCAATCCTCAGAACGCATACATGCTCCAAAATAATTCTGTTTTGTAGCTGTCCCACATTTGGTCACAATTCTGCCTGTTGCCTCTCTCATTTGAGCACTCGGCCACAACACACCTGCGAGGCATATTTCTGTATTGAACATCTTTTTGGCTTTTTTTTTTTTTTTTTTATCAATATCAGAGATCTGGTGTCTGTGTTTTCAAGATGAGCAAAGCAAAGACTTCTGGAGTGAAGTCACATGCATATCACAGATTCAGCAGGAAGTGGGAATGCCAAATTCTTGCAGGAAATGTTAAATCTTATAACATCACGAAATTGTCCATTTATTGCATTTTTAGTTTATTTGGAATTAATTTATAATTTTGTTATGCAAAGCATAACAAATCATGTCAGTTGCGCTTTAGAAGAATATTATGATTTGTTCTTGTGTTCATTCTATGGCAGTCTGCCATGTCAAACAATAGCCATAGATATGTAGATAAAGAGCTGAGGCGTAGGCAGTGTCATACGTGACCTGGGTGGGACAGACATGCCCCTATCCCTGAACTCAAGTTACAGAACAAAGCTAAAGCCCCTTTCACACCGGGGGTGCTCCCGGTTGCTCCCAGTTGCGCCTTGCGTCATTATGATGAAGCTGCGTGGAAGCAACTCAGTGCTGAGACAATGCAGCTCTGCGCCACAACAGCGCGAGGGGCGCAAAGGAGGAAGCAAGTCGGGCGCTGAAAAATTAAACCTGTTTAATTTTTTTGGCGTCCTGTGCTCGACGCAGAAAGGAATTGGTTCCAGCGCAAGTCGGGGCAAAGAGGCGTGACTCGGAAGCCACACCCTCGAAAGACCACGCTACCCGACACCAATTTATGATTTCTGCTGTGTTCCATTTGTGGAAATAGTAAACCATTTCATTTATTTTAATGTATTTGTAATAAAATGGTCAGAAAAAAATTTGCCTTTAGCGTTGCATTTTGTGATTCTAACGCTTTGTGACGTTTTCAAGACACATGAACAATCAAATACAATTCTACAATACAGAATGTGAAACATTAAAATAAAATCATCAAAACATATATAAAATATTAACACTATTTGGAAATGGCACAGGTTTGACAGTTTGAGCACAATCATACAGTACTTCCAGTGTCTAACATTGTTGACAGATGTTAACCCTCTGGGGCAGACGCCATCATATACAATGGCTAAGACCAAGCTGTACTAAATTATAAATAACTTTTTGATGATATGAGATAGAAACTTTTTTTTTTTTTTTTTTTGGCTGAAAAGTTAACTTCCCAGACTTTCGAGCCAGCTATCGGCCATCTTTGTACTCCTCATAGAAGTTGTGTGATGACGTGCGCAATGTGAGTGTCCAGTCGGAATTGGTTCACCGTCACATAGTTTTCCAAAATCCAATCGTAGAGCAGATTTACCACACGTGAAAAGTCAAAGATCATTTTCAGGAGTGATATGTTACTAGTTGGCCCGTTTGAGTAGCCCCCTGGGTGCTCCAATGAGTACATACTATTAGTACATACTCAGTGCGCCATGCGCCATTACGCACAGCGATCAGTGAAAGCAGGAACACACGGAAAGCCTCTGATGACAGTCTCACGTGCTCAAACAAAGAGTGTGTAACTATCAGGATTGCTCCACTAGTTTGCATGTGAATGTTACTGGATACCTCTGTTGCTTTCTCTGCGTAAAGCACTGTTTACCATATCAATGGACAACAAAACGCATAGACCATTTTGTATATATTGTTCAAAATGTGCATTTGTGTTTATTTTTTGAACCTTTTTGTTGTACAGGTTTTCACACAAGACCTCAAATTACCTTTATAAAGTGTCAAAAAAGTTGTTTTAGTTTGCTGTGTGTTTTGAATAAATGTGTGTGGAAAATTATTTTTCGCTTTATTTTTTCCTTGCCTATTTTTGATTGTAAACCTTTATTACACTGATAAAACACAACAAAAACATATATATTCTGAAAGCACAGGTTGTCCTGAAAAAAAGAGACATAAAATTTGATTGTGGGATGCAGGGAGAGCTGTTAACAGCAATAATAAAACATTTATGCCAGGCGAGTGAACTGTCCAAAAAATGCCCTCGGACCCCAGAGAGTTAAAATGACACTTCACTGTTGAAGCCTGCCATTCTGACGGTGTGAAGCAAGTCTTTTATGTGTTTTTTTTTTTTCCCTTTTCTTTCTTTTCCAGAGTTCAGAACAGGAGAGCAAAGGATTACCTTGTAAAAAAGGTATCGTACAGTGTATTGTCGGGCAGGGCTACCATCGTAAGATTGTATTGGCATCACAGTCAACACAAAACACAGTCTACAGGTAAGTGTTCATATCATGTGGACTCATGGTTCACTGACCCACATAGGTTCCACTCATGTTACACTCATCACACCTTGTTGGTTGATATTAGGGTCTCGATGCAAGCTGGCATCTCCCAGCACAGCCTTTTGTGTCTGATTTAACAGGTGCATGTCCAGGCTGCGGGTCCGAGTCTGAACACGGTGTGAAAAAAATATACAGCCAAGCTTTTAAACAGGGAAATGACTCGGGTCCTTCTTTCCTTAAATCGGCGAGTGTCAGAGCTGAACTTTAATTTGTACCTCTGTTATTGTGCACGTCCAGACTGCTCAGGGTTTTTAATGGAAATATATTGTGATTGGATGGGACATTTTATCTGATATGAGCGAAAATCCATTGTATAAAATCTGTTATATGCAGTGTTTATTACATGGAAAACAATACAAAAACATTGGGACTTTTTTGGTCCCGTGACTGCGAATATCCGATTTATATGATGACGGATGAGGTGAGTTTTACTGTACATGGGACTGAATAATAAATTTACCTCTCAAAACTTTGAGGGTGATGTCGGCTTCCATCCCACATGGCTGACTTTATTTTCCCAAATGTTTCTTCTGTTTAGATCTGAAGGGAATCTGTACATCTTGAAGCCCTTGCTGTGACTATTTGTGCATCCAAATGCACAACAACCCGTCATTTTCAGCGAATAAATAACTAAAATACCTGGATTTACGTGGCGATAGATTAACAGCGAACGCTATTTTGGAACAAAGATGGCACCACGAGTCACCCGATAACTCAGATTTGTCTCGAGACAATCCTGTCTCTGAGGTCTACAGAAAATTCCTTTGATTTATGCTTGGTTTGTGCTCTGACATGCACTGTCAACTGTGGGACCTTATATGTAGACAGGTGTGTGTCTTTACAAATCATGTCCAATCAACTGAATTTACCCCAGGTGGACTCCAGTTAAGCTGTAGAAACATCTCAAGGATGTTCAGTGGAAACAAGATACACTTGAGTTCAGCTTTGAGCTTCATGGCAAAGGCTGTAAATACTTGTGTACACGTGATTTCTTTGTTTGTTTGTTTGTTTTTTGTTGTTTTTTATAATGAATTTCCAAAAATCTAAAAAAACAAACTTTTGTAAAATTGTCATTATGGTGTATTGTGTGTAGAAATTTTTTTTTGGGGGGGGGGGGGAATTAATTTCATCCATACTGTATGCACTAACAAGCTGCGTCGCTGTGTAACGCAGTGCCCCTTTGTATCAGGTCACTGATAAAGTGTTCGTCTTTACAGAAGCGTATCTCTTGTAGACTGCTAAGAGTAGTAGTTGTGTTAAATTCTTGACTGTACCGATCCCGGTTTGATTTATTCCAGATTATTAGACTTTTAAGTGAATGTGGAAAAAGCTTTGGAAGCTGCATGTTATGTGTCGGACGCGGTCAGAGCACCGACCCAGCGTTTGACAGGACCCAGCACGAAATAAGCAGAGCACGGTTCAAAAGATAACAGAATTTAATAATCATAATAAGTGCAGTGATAAACAACCAAAAATGTCCGCGGTCTGGTGAGGTGAAAACACGGCACGCTCTCAGCAGCGCAAATGGTCCGGAGCCACAGCAGTTCGGACCCAGGGACCCCGCCGACACCCCCCCAGGTGGCCGCGACAAACCGAGTCTGTGAAGAAAGAAAACATGAGGTGAGTCCAACACTCTCCACCCAGAGAGACACAGCTCAAAAGGGTGCACACAATCAGCAAACACTTCCTGGCTTAAATATATATCAGCTTCTCACCCTGCAGGCACGGAACAACTCAGTTCAAATCTCCACTGCAGCAGAAGCTGATTAGACAATTAGCATAACGTGACAGCTCACTAACACAAGGTGTGAGGGACACCAAATCCACTGTCATTACTTCATAAAAGTCACCAAAAACCAAATTACCTCAGGAAGTGTGCTGAAGAGCGTGAGACCTCACCCAATCCTCCTTCACAGACTGTGGCGTCAAACCTGGAGTGGTCTCTGCGTCCGTAATGGTGAGATTGTTCTCCTGACGTCGATCTCACCCGTCTGCTCACAAGGTCGAGTCTCTGGCAATCACACACTGTGCATTCAAGGTTTAAATGCAGCAATCTCTGATCAAGACAGAATACACCACAGCTGTGAGTCCTGATGACCTGCATGTGAAAACAAGCCTCAGGTGTTCAGGGTGAGGTCCTAATGCTCAGCCACTCAGTCCTGAATGCATACCACCTGGTGGGAAAAACAGAAACCAAGCCAGCCAAACACCCCAGCACACAACACTGCAGTTGGTGTTTGAGACCTGAGTGTCTGAAGGTGAATGATGACTGTGCTGTTTGCTGTGTGTGACGTGTGTTTGCACAGTGAGGGTCAGTCAGCAGCTATCCCAGTAGCCAGTATGGAGTTTGCAGCCATTTGCTTAAGGAACGCTTTGCTGCTTCTGCCTGAACACCAGCAGCAGGAGACCAAGACAGAGAATGGATCCAAGAGCTCCAGTCACTCTGGAAGCACAGAGAGTGGCAGTGAGAACAGCGACGCCTGCAGGTAACACGCACACACTCACTCACTCACTCACTCTCAAGGTGCTGTGACTGAGTGAAGTTTGATTACGCCTTTCTTTAATTTTCAGAATCTGTCAACTCAAAAACAAAATGAATGTGTGCTTTTTGTTTTCACTTCCATGTTTCATGAATTGAAGTCAAACATTTGCTATCTTTCGATGCATACAAAAGGCTTTTAGGTTTAATTTTGCTCAGAAATGTCCTAAAATGTGCGTTCGTGAGGACACACATTTTTAGGACATTTCTGAGGACGTAGCTTGGACTTACTTGATAAGAGGAAATGATGCAGACTGAGGAAATACATCACTGCTTTGGGGAAAGAATCACTGTCCAAATGGGGAAAACATCTCGGCGGTCGTAAAGCCACCTCATGAAGTATGAGTGTGTTCCACTGGCTGTTCTCTTTCTCTGTTCTCTCTCCACTTAGTCCACATGCAGCATCTTAAGGTGGGCTCTTTGCTGGCGGAGGAGGGCTTTGGCAGCTGTGATGTTTTCAGTGTTCCAGACAGTTTTTAAAAAGTCAGGGTGGAAGCAATGAAAGATACAGACAAATATTAATTAATTATGATGTTAATATCTTACTGCCTTATTGGCCTTATTTTTTTTTTTACCCAAAAAATAGAAAAATAAAATGCACTGGGCTGCAAATGGGTACCACGGTGGATTAGTGGTTAGCCTGACCAGCCTGATTTCCTGACCAGCTTGTTCAGTCTCTTTCTCTCCTGGCCCTGGGCAGCACAGAGCGGGAGAGAAAGAGACTGAACAAGCTGGTCAGGAAGTCCAGCTCTGTCCTGGGTTGGACTCTCTGGAGGAGGTAGCTGAGAGGAGGGTGTTAACCAAGCTCAAATCCATCATGGACAACTCCTCTCACCCTCTGCACCGGACTGTAGTGGAGCTGACCAGCTCGTTCAGTGACAGACTGAGGCACCCTCAGTGCAAGAAGGAACGATACCGCAGGTCGTTCTCCCTGCTGCTGTCAGGCTGTACAGTAACACTGTGAAATAACCACATGCAATAATATGGCCACAAATCACGTGCAATGTTAATATGTCCACAAATCATGTGCAATAACAACTCGTTTACAAATCCCCGCACTAATGTCACCTTATCACATCTAAACTCCACTTCACATATCGTAAAGAAGATGCTCCTATCTCCTATCTCCTTTTCAATCCCAGTCATGTTTATACACTCAACAAAAATATAAACGCAACACTTTTGGTTTTGCTCCCATTTTGTATGAGATGAACTCAAAGATCTAAAACTTTTTCCACATTCACAATATCAAATATTGTTCACAAACCAGTCTAAATCTGTGATAGTGAGCACTTCTCCTTTGCTGAGATAATCCATCCCACCTCACAGGTGTGCCATATCAAGATGCTGATTAGACACCATGAGTAGTGCACAGGTGTGCCTTAGACTGTCCACAATAAAAGGCCACTCTGAAAGGTGCAGTTTTATCACACAGCACAATGCCACAGATGTCGCAAGATTTGAGGGAGCATGCAATTAGCATGCTGACAGCAGGAATGTCAACCAGAGCTGTTGCTCGTGTATTGAATGTTCATTTCTCTACCATAAGCCCTCTCCAAAGGCGTTTCAGAGAATTTGGCAGTACATCCAACTAGCCTCACAACCGCAGACCACGTGTAACCACACCAGCCCAGGACCTCCACATCCAGCATGTTCACCTCCAAGATCGTCTGAGACCAGCCACTCGGACAGCTGCTGAAACAATCGGTTTGCATAACCAAAGAATTTCTGCACAAACTGTCAGAAACCGTCTCAGGAAAGCTTATCTGCATGCTCGTCGTCCTCATCGGGGTCTCGACCTGACTCCAGTTCGTCGCCGTAACCAACTTGAGTGGGCAAATGCTCACATTCGCTGGTGTTTGGCACGTTGGAGAGGTGTTCTGTTCACGGATGAATCCCGGTTCACACTGTTCAGGGCAGATGTGGCATCGTGTGGGTGAGTGGTTTTCTGATGTCAGTGTTGTGGATCGAGTGGCCCATGGTGGCGGTAGGGTTATGGTATGGGCAGGCGTCTGTTATGGACGAAGAACACAGGTGCATTTTATTGATGGCATTTTGAATGCACAGAGATACCATGACGAGATCCTGAGGCCCATTGTTGTGCCATACATCCAAGACCATCACAGTTCTTGGAAGCTGAAAATGTCCCAGTTCTTGCATGGCCGGCATACTCACCGGACATGTCACCCATTGAGCATGTTTGGGATGCTCTGGACCGGCGTATACGACAGCGTGTACCAGTTCCTGCCAATATCCAGCAACTTCGCACAGCCATTGAAGAGGAGTGGACCAACATTCCACAGGCCACAATTGACAACCCGATCAACTCTATGCGAAGGAGATGTGTTGCACTACATGAGGCAAATGGTGGTCACACCAGATACTGACTGGTATCCCCCCCAATAAAACAAAACTGCACCTTTCAGCGTTGTCTTTTATTGTGGGCAGTCTAAGGCACACCTGTGCACTAATCATGGTGTCTAATCAGCATCTTGATATGGCACACCTGTGAGGTGGGATGGATTATCTCAGCAAAGGAGAAGTGCTCACTATCACAGATATAGACTAGTTTGTGAACAATATTTGAGGGAAATGGTGATATTGTGTATGTGGAAAAAGTTTTAGATCTTTCAGTTCATCTCATACAAAATGGGAGCAAAACCAAAAGTGCTGCATTTATGTTTTTGTTGAGTGTATATATGCATATGTGTATGGGTGTATATGTATGTGTATGTATATGTGTATATGCATATACGAGTGTATGTGTGTGTATATATATATATATACTCAACAAAAATAGAAACGCAACACTTTTGGTTTTGCTCCCATTTTGTATGAGATGAACTCAAAGATCTAAATCTTTTTCCACATACACAATATCACCATTTCTCTCAAATATTGTTCACAAACCAGTCTAAATCTGTGATAGTGAGCACTTCTCCTTTGCTGAGAAAATCCATCCCACCTCACAGGTGTGCCATACCAAGATGCTGATTAGACACCATGATTAGTGCACAGGTGTGCCTTAGACTGCCCACAATAAAAGGCCACTCTGAAAGGTGCAGTTTTATCACACAGCACAATGCCACAGATGTCGCAAGATTTGAGGGAGCGTGCAGTTGGCATGCTGACAGCAGGAATGTCAACCAGAGATGTTGCTCGTGTATTGAATGTTCATGTCTCTACCATAAGCCGTCTCCAAAGTCGTTTCAGAGAATTTGGCAGTACATCCAACCAGCCTCACAACCGCAGACCACGTGTAACCACACCAGCCCAGGACCTCCACATCCAGCATTTTCACCTCCAAGATCGTCTGAGACCAGCCACTCGGACAGCTGCTGAAACAATCGGTTTGCATAACCAAAGAATTTCTGCACAAACTGTCAGAAACCGTCTCAGGGAAGCTCATCTGCATGCTTGTCGTCCTCATCGGGGTCTTGACCTGACACCAGTTTGTCGTCGTAACCGACTTGAGTGGGCAGATGCTCACATTCGCTGGCGTTTGGCACGTTGGAGAGGTGTTCTCTTCACGGATGATGCGAAGGAGATGTGTTGCACTGCATGAGGCAAATGGTGGTCACACCAGATACTGACTGGTATCCCCCCCCAATAAAACAAAACTGCACCTTTCAGAGTGGCCTTTTATTGTGGGCAGTCTAAGGCACACCTGTGCACTAATCATGGTGTCTAATCAGCATCTTGGTATGGCACACCTGTGAGGTGGGATGGATTATCTCAGCAAAGGAGAAGTGCTCACTATCACAGATTTCAACTGGTTTGTGAACAATATTTGAGGGAAATGGTGATATTGTTTATGTAGAAAAAGTTTTAGATTTTTGAGTTCATCTCATACAAAATGGGAACAAAACCAAAAGTGTTGCGTTTATATTTTTGTTGAGTATATATATATATATATATATATATATATATATATATATATACACACACACACGCATGTATGTGTGTGCGTGTGTATATCGTGTGTGTGTGTGTGTGTGTGTATATATATATATATATTTCTATTTCTACCTCATTTCTTATGTCTTGTACTGTTACAAGTATTATTATTGCTTATCCTTGCACACGCTGTTGCATTTTCTTCTACTTGCACCCAACCTTGTGTGTTTTTTAAGAGCTGAAGTAACATGTGAATCTCTCCTCTGTGAGATCAATAAAGTTTATCTTATCTTAGCACCATTGCCTCACAGTAAAAACATCATGGGATTGATTCCCACCTGTGACTTTTCTGTGTTGAGTTTGCATGTTCTCCCCATGTATACATGAGTTCCTTCGGGGTGCTCTGGCTTCCTTCCACATCCAAAGACGTACAGGCTAGGTCGATTGTAAACATTAAATTGTCTGTAAGTGTGCGTGAAAGTGTGAATGTGTTTGTTTGTCTATATGTGGCCCTGCGACAGTTTGCCGTCCTGTCCAGGGTGTCCACCTCACTACTGATCACTGTTGCGATAGGCTCCAGCAACCCCGTGACCCTTAATTGGAGTAAGTGGTTGAAGATGAGTGAGTCTCTTCATGAGGACTTTCCATTTCTGACCATCACACATGCACTGAACAGGTGTGACACGTCAATGCTGATGGTGCAGCATGATTACTGCACAGGTATGATTTGGACTGGTCACAGTGACAGCTCACTTTAAAGGAAAAGAAAATTTAACAATTTATGATTGGGTTGGTAGATTATAAAGTTGTAGGCATGTGTGGGAAAATAAATATTTGATCCACTGTCGATTTTGTAAGTTTTCCCACTTAAAAGAATGGAGAGGTCTGTAATTTTTTATCGTAGGTAAACTTCAACTGCGAGAGACAGAATCTTTAAAAAAAAAAAAAAAAAAAAACTGAAAATCACATTGTGTGTGTGTGGTGTATATATATATTCTATTTCTACCTCATTTTCTTATTTTATTGTATTGTTACAAGTATTATTATTATTGCTTATCCTTGCACACTCCATTTGACGCACATTTTCCTCTACTCGCACCCATCTTGTGTGTTTTTTAAGAGCTGACGTAACTTGAATTTCTCCACTGTGAGATCAAAGTCTTATCTCTTAAATAATTGATTTGTATTTGACGTATTTGATCACCTACCAACCAGCAAGAATTCTGTCTCTCACAGACCTGTTAATTTTTCTTTAAGAAGCCCTCTTATTCTGCACTCTTTACCTGTATTAATTGCACCTGTTTGAACTTGTTACCTGTATAAAAGACACCTGTTCACACACTCAGTCAATCACACTCCAGCCTGTCCACCATAGCCAAGACCAAAGAGGCCACTGTGTTTAAGGACACCAGGGACAAAACTGTAGAACTGCACAAGGCTGGGATGGACTACAGGACAACAGGCAAGCAACTTGGTAGAAGACAACAACTGTTATGATTATTTATTAGAAAGTGGAAGAAACAAGATGACTGTCAATCTCCCTCAGTCTGGGGCTCCATGCAAGATTGGGGTCAGGATGATTCTAAGAAAGCACAGAACTACACAGGAGGCCCTGGTGATGACCTGGAGAGAGCTGGGACCAAAGTCACAAAGATTACATTAGTAACACACGACACCGTCATGGTTTAAAATCCTGCAGGGCAGCAAGGTCCCCCTGTCCAAACCAGCACGTCCCGGTCCGTTTGAAGTTCGCCAGTGACCATCTGGATGATCCAGAGGGGTCATGGGAGAAGGTCATGTGGTCAGATGAGACCAAAATATAGCTTTTTGGTATCAACTCCACTCGCCGTGTTTGGAGGATGAGAATAACCCCAAAAACACCATTTCCACCCCATGAAGCATGGGGGTATCATTTTTGGGGGTATTGTTCTGCAAAGAGGACAGGACGACTGCAACGTATTCAAGGGAGGATGGATGGGGTCATGTAGAGTGAGATCTTGGCAAACAACCTCCTTCCCTCAGTAAGAGCATTGAAGATGCGTCATGCCTGGGTTTTCCAGCATGACAATGACCCCAAAACACACAGCCAGGGCTATTAAGGAGGGGCTCCGTTAGGAGCATTTCAGGGTCCTGGAGTGGCCTGGCCAGTCTCCAGACCTGAACTCAATAGAAAATCTTTGGAGGGAACTGAAACTTGAAACCTGAAAGAGCTGGAGAATATCTGTATAGAGGAGTGGACCAAAATCCCTACTGCAAGTGTGCAAACTTGGTCAAGAACTACAGCAAACATCAGCTGTAGAAGGCGGAAGAACTACAGATATTTGGAACAGTTTCTGTTCTAAATATTAAGGTCTATTTTTCTATTGGATCAAATACTTATTTCATTTAATAAAATGCAAATTAATTATTTAAAAATCATACAATGTAATTTTCAGATTTTTTTTTATTCTGTCTGTCATAGTTGAAGTGTACCTACGATAAAAAATATTACAGACCTCTCCATTCTTTGGAGGTGGGAAAACCTGCAAAATTGACACATACTTATTTTCCTCACTTTGGTACAACCCTGGCTCGATAAGGGAGTAACAAAAGAGAGGAGACAACACATGGAATAGGTTTAACAATATTTACTTAAACAAGATAACATGTATGTGTGAGTCAGTATATGTGCAAGTGTAAATTAATCAAATAAACAGAAGAACTTAAAAGTCCATAGCTGGCCTCAGCAGGGCTCCGATGGTCCCTGTGTGCGTGGTGGAGACAGGAGGAGTGCTGCCACATGCACAGCTGCACTCAGGTTTTAATGAGGCCACAATCAGACATAGGTGGAGACACAGCCAAACAAGAAGGGAGGAGGTGAAGCAGGAGCACCTGGGCGGAGAGCAGAGGCAGGAGCGGCCACAAAGACAACCAAGCCCTCCCCAACATCCAAACCGAACAACACGGGCAGGGTCGTGACAACTGTATGTTAAGGGTATGAGCGTTTTTGTATGGCTAGTCTAAAGCCACCAGCAGGCAGCCATGCCATCTGCTATAACAGCAGTGTGTGACGCCACATGGGCAACAACTCAGCAACTCACAACTCCGCCAGTGGCGCTCTTCAGTATAGAAGGGGCAAAGCACGTAGGTGACAGTCAACATCCCAGATCTTGGATCGGTATCGGGTTACTATACCAACATAATTTGTGGATCGGAATTTCCCGATCCAATCTGCGGGATTTTCTGATGCTGGAGAGAAACCACATCTGTGAAACCTCTCTTGTGCTGCCTGCTGCCTGCTCTGTTTACTGCTGAACGGCAGGAGAGGAGGAGGTTTCTGTGCTGAAGGCGAGCTGTTTCATCCACACACCGCAGCCGAGACGAGTTTTAAGCAACCTGTCATGGCAAATTTCCACTTGGCTTGTGGGTTCAAATGGTCTGTGTCACTGACCACGGATTTTCCAAAAAATGAACTGAATTGTTACTGAAAAATCAGCCGATTCAACATCCCGAGGCTGTGAAATGCTTTAACAGCAGCTCAGAGCACAGCTGAGGAGGACAGCCGAACCGATTCACTTTCCTCTAAATGGGGAAAAGTACCAAAATTCTTCAGTGTTTACCCAGAGTTACTCACATGAGTGCTGCTGAATATACATTTAGAAATTTAGTTTATTTTACAGTTAAAAGGCTTTATGTTTGCTCAGCAAGAAAATATAGAGAGAGAGAGAGTCCATGCTACGTCACAGCAGTTCTGCAAGCGATCCAGGTTTTTTTTTTCTCCCCTGATTGGTTAAACTTGTGTCATTTGCGACATTTATGAAATAGTCGATGGTGGATGAATTCTGCTTAAATGCTGACTTTTGGAGGCGGATATTTTAGTTGTAAAAGCTGATTTTTATAGATACGCATCAGTCATTAGTTTATAGCACAGTCTATCTTCCCAGCTGTATTTTATCAGTGGGTTTTCTTTTCCTTTAAAACGTGCAGGCAAAAACTGACTTTTATGAGGGATCTGCAGGATGCTCCCACACAGTGCCACGTGCATAAATCCAATCTGTCTACTGTGACCTCCAGCTGCCTCTCACAAATGGATTCATTTTCTATACCTACTTATTCCAATCAAGGGTCATGGATGACCCTGTAACGATTTCTCCCAGCCGGTTTGTCACAGGGCTACACATTAGAGAGAAATACTTATTCTCACCTACTGTCAAATTAGAGTCGCCAGCTCACTTAACCTGTATGCCTGTGGAAGTGGGAGGAAGCCAGAGCACCCAAAGAGAACCCATGCAAACAAGGGAAGAACTACACGCAGGAAGGACCAGATGCTAGGCAACAGTGCTAACCACTACAAAAGTGTGCGGTTATTGATTGTGGCCTGTGAATGTCTGTGAGGTTCCTGGATATTACCAGGAACTGGAACATACATCATAAATATGGATTCAAAGTGTGCCAAACACAGCAGGCAGGTTTCTGTTACAGATATGTGCCAAATTTTTGTGATATTTTCAGACAGTCGCCTCAACACAGTTTTATCAACAGGGTTTTCTCCTCTCTCAGTAAGTGTCATTCCACTCATCATGGTGACAGATGCCGGACTGACAGACTGCACACTGCACTCTGCGTTTGGAATTGACATTGCAGCTGGAACAGGCCCACTGTCGGCATGAGGACTGCTGGATGACCCCTGCTTGTTTCATAACCGCCTGTGTGGACTTCTCATCAAATACATATTCTTTTGTTTGTTTTGATTTCCTGTTTTGTGTTTTTTCACCTTTTTAAATCTCTGTAAAACCTTATAACTGTTAGAATGGCCTAAGCAGTGGGTCACCCCGCTGAGGTGGGTCACCCCTGAGTCTGGTCTGCTTAAGGTTTCTTCCTCAGTATCATCAGAGGGAGTTTTTCCTTACCACTGCTTGCTCTAGGGGGTTGGTAACATTAGATCTTGCTTGTGTGAAGTGTCTTGAGGCAGCATTGTTGTGATTTGGCGCAATATAAATTAAATAAATTGAACTGAAACAAATGTGGATGTCCTGTTAAATATGTCATGATGTAGTTAGATGTCATAAATACCCTGCACTTTTGCCATGTGACTCTGACTGGCTTTGTCAAATGGCCTGAAGTACAGCATAAAACAAGGACAAAACATTTTGTGATATTTGATGGCTTTCTTTTTTAACATGCACGTGTTTCAATGAAGAGTATATTCAAATTGCTACTTCAAATTGTACATTTTGGAGGTTAATGGAAAATGGCGTACAGAGCAGGAGACATGTCTGGTGAGTGTGCAGGCTGTTCAAGAACTGGGATGTGTTCAGCTTCCAAGAATCCTTTCAATGTGGATCCATGCATGAAAATTCACTGAGGTATATCTTCTATTATACATTCCAATTCAAAGGTAGAACTCTACCAGTGTATACTAAAGTATATATAAACATCTAAAAAAGAAACGTAGAGCCACTCCTGAGTATCTCCTGTGTCTCTGTGGCTTATGTCTGCCCGTACCATTTCTTTTAGTTCTCCCGTTAGGGAGCACCACAGCAGCTTAACCGTTTCCATCTCATCCTGTCCTTTCCCTCTCTGTCCCACCATCATGAACACCCTCTGCACAAACATATGTGCTGCGTAAAAACGCACAGTGCAGCGCAGTCTGTGTGTGACGCACATGCTAAGTAAAGACTCACGGTACAGTACGATGTGTGTATGACATACATGCTCCATATACACTCAACAAAAATATAAACGCAACACTTTTGGTTTTGCTCCCATTTTGTATGAGATGAACTCAAAGATCTAAAACTTTTTCCACATACACAATATCACCATTTCCCTCAAATATTGTTCACAAACCAGTCTAAATCTGTGATAGTGAGCACTTCTCCTTTGCTGAGATAATCCATCCCACCTCACAGGTGTGCCATATCAAGATGCTGATTAGACACCATGATTAGTGCACAGGTGTGCCTTAGACTGCCCACAATAAAAGGCCACTCTGAAAGGTGCAGTTTTGTTTTATTGGGGGGGGATACCAGTCAGTATCTGGTGTGACCACCATTTGCCTCATGCAGTGCAACACATCTCCTTCGCATAGAGTTGATCAGGTTGTCAATTGTGGACTGTGGAATGTTGGTCCACTCCTCTTCAATGGCTGTGTGAAGTTGCTGGATATTGGCAGGAACTGGTACACGCTGTCGTATACGCCGGTCCAGAGCATCCCAAACATGCTCAATGGGTGACATGTCCGGTGAGTATGCCGGCCACGCAAGAACTGGGACATTTTCAGCTTCCAAGATTTGTGTACAGATCCTTGCAACATGGGGCCGTGCATTATCCTGCTGCAACATGAGGTGATGTTCTTGGATGTATGGCACCACAATGGGCCTCAGGATCTCGTCACGGTATCTCTGTGCATTCAAAATGCCATCAATAAAATGCACCTGTGTTCTTCGTCCATAACAGACGCCTGCCCATACCATAACCCTACCGCCACCATGGGCCACTCGATCCACAACATTGACATCAGAAAACCGCTCACCCACACGATGCCACACACGCTGTCTGCCATCTGCCCTGGACAGTGTGAACCGGGATTCATCCGTGAAGAGAACACCTCTCCAACGTGCCAAACGCCAACGAATGTGAGCATTTGCCCACTCAAGTCAGTTACAACGACGAACTGGAGTCAGTTCGAGACCCCGATGAGGACAACAAGCATGCAGATGAGCTTCCCTGAGACGGTTTCTGACAGTTTGTGCAGAAATTCTTTGGTTATGCAAACCGATTGTTTCAGCAGCTGTCCGAGTAGCTGGTCTCAGACGATCTTGGAGGTGAAAATGCTGGATGTGGAGGTCCTGGGCTGGTGTGGTTACACGTGGTCTGTGGTTGTGAGGCTGGTTGGATGTACTGCCAAATTCTCTGAAACGCCTTTGGAGACGGCTTATGATAGAGAAATGAACATTCAATACACGAGCAACAGCTCTGGTTGACATTCCTGCTGTCAGCATGCCAATTGCACACTCCCTCAAATCTTGCGACATCTGTGGCATTGTGCTGTGTGATAAAACTGCACCTTTCAGATTGGCCTTTTATTGTGGACAGTCTAAGGCACACCTGTGCACTAATCATGGTGTCTAATCAGCATCTTGATATGGCACACCTGTGAGATGGGATGGATTATCTCAGCAAAGGAGAAGTGCTCACTATCACAGATTTAGACTGGTTTGTGAACAATGTTTGAGGGAAATGGTGATATTGTGTATGTGGAAAAAGTTTTAGATCTTTGAGTTCATCTCATACAAAATGGGAGCAAAACCAAAAGTGTTGCGTTTATATTTTTGTTGAGTGTAGTTATTTCTTCTCTCATTTTTGTGGTGGACTGGTGGCTGTGTCACATAAACAGCCCCTTCATCAGTAAAGGGGAACTGATGGTCTTGTGGCCAAGTGTTGTGCTTCAGAGGATCCTCTGTCCAAAACCCAGCCAGACCCAAAAATCACTAAGGGCCTTTGGGCAAGGTCCTTAATCCCACAGTTGGTCCCGGTGTGTAGTGAAATTGGTGTGTGAATGGGTGAATGTGAGGCATCAGTGTAAAGCCCTTTGAGCTTCTATTGCAGATGGAAAAGTGCTATATAAATGCAGTCCATTTACCATTTTTTTTTTTACCTTTGGAATAAATAAGGGTTTTAAATCTTTTTGGCAAAAAGGAATGGAATTGTGCACGAGCAGGTGTAAAGCTATTGTTCTCTTGCTTTCAGTGGGAAAGGCCAGGAAGCAGACAAGTTCCTGTCTGCAGCTCCATCGTCTCCTCTCAGAAAACAAGAGGTAGAGAACCTCAGGTACTCCAGACCGCTATGCTCAGCTGTTTTCACAGTGCAGAGCCAGTAGTCCAGAACTAATCGTGTCTGTTTGTTGACAAGGTGCTCCATCCTGGCTTGCAGTGCCTACGTGGCCTTGGCTCTAGGAGACAATCTGATGGCTCTGAACCACACTGAAAAACTGCTTCATCAGTCTAAAGTTTCTGGATCCCTCAAGTGAGTGTGCATGATATCTTGTCGAATGTTTCACTGCACCTCTGTAAATTACATATCATCAAATCCCAATTTTAAAAATTAAACCTTCCTTTTGTACGTTATTCAGAATTTAACCTCTAATTCTGCAGCATAAACAGCATGATGTAAATTAAAATGAAAAGTTATAGTCCAGCTAGACAGGACAGTATCTCTGAATATCTCTGCAGGCACTGCAGTTTAATCAGTGATTGACACATATTATACAAATAATGAGTGTTTATGAGTGGAATGGTAAGAATATTTCATTCGGTGAAAGATGGAGTGTTTTTTTCAAGGTGGAGCCAAGTTGAATGAAACATTCCATCTTTCACCGAATGAAATATTCTTTCCACTGAACAAATGAAAAAAACTTTTGTTATTTGTTATATCCTTATCATTTGAGAATTTATTAATTTATAAGCAAGCGACAGGAACTTACCTTTTGGTGTGCATCACTGGTCCTTTGAGGTCAACAGGTTCCAAACAGTCCAACACAAATTTTAAATAGCAGTGCAGTCAGATAGTTCAAAAACAATTCTGATGATGTGGTTCATAGCTGGTGCCGTGCTTCGTGTACAGACTGCCGTCTGCTTTTCTCAGTCCAGGGAAAATTCATAACAGAAATGTGTCCAGCTCTTTATCCGACAGCAGTTCTATTTCACCTAGAGACATTCCAGTGAATACTGCAAATGCCTCCAGATGGCTTATCGCGTACTGAATTTGTGTGTTACAAGAATGAACAGTGTCAGTAGACCTTTCATCCAACTTCCGTATATTTGACTGGAAATATGCAGTTGTTGTGGAAACCTTTTTCCCGCAATAAGTAAACAAATACAGTAAAACCATAGAAATCAATGAGTAAAACTTGCCTAAACCGTCATCATATAAACCAGATATTCACACTCACGGGGCACAAAACAAAGCCCCAATGCTTTTTTATGGTTTTCCATGTAATCAACACCGTATATGCTGGATTTTGTGCAATGGATTTTCACCCACATCAGACAAAACGTCCTGTCCAACTGCAATGCATTTTCATTAAAAATCCCTCGCACATATGAACAGAGTAGTCTGGATCAACATGCCCAGTAACAGAGGTATGAAGTCAAAGTTAAGCACTGACACTCCCCAATTTGGGGAAAGTGGGTACCATATTTTCTGTGATTGAAAGACCAGCCGTTAATTTTTTTCCAAACCATGTTCAGACCCGGCACCCACAGCCTGACGTGCACCTGCTGAATCAGAGATGCAAAGGCTGTGATTTGTCACTTTTCACACCTTCATCTCCCATCATATTTTAAAAGTTTTTGCAGTGCGCACAACAGTTTGGATCAAATACCTGCACACAGAACTTGTGAAAGCTTGATGCAAATAAGCTTATGATCAACAAACACAATGTCTTCCCCTGTCAACACGCTGGGAACACAATAAAGCTGGCAAAAAATATCACCTCTGACACTAACCATGTTCTGAGCAGTGAATATGTCCTCCTTCCATCTGCATGCCCATACAGTGTTCCACGGTTTAATAAGGTCAGACAGAAACATTCTTTTGTGCATCAGTCGATACTTAAACTAAATAAGGAGCTTAATCCATAACAACATTATCAAGGTCGCAGTGCAAGTAAATTTTTGTTGTATGGATTGTTTGTGAAATATCTGTGTCTTCTTTGTGTTGTTTATGTATTGTGTTGTAACGGAGCTACTGAATATGTAACACAAATTTCGGATCTTTGATCTGATAATAAAGTATTATCTTATTATCTTATCTTAGCCCTCCCTGTGTAAGGAAGTTGTCAAAACAGGATCTCAAAGGGTGGCAGGTTGTTTCTCTGTCATTTGCATCAGAACTAGAGGCAAGCATTTTACCCAGTTCAGGCATGTTTCAGCAGTACCTTTTGCCAATTAGTTTTTTTAGTGTGCCATTATCAGAAGGTAATTTTCTGGAACTCTCCATCTGGAAACGATGTCTCTCATTAAAGCTTTTGCCACTGCTTATATGTCCACTATCACAAAGCAGGATTTCTCTCCTCTGCAGGGGTCGTGTCAATGAAATCTATCATAAGGTGTTGAAAGGGGCCTTGAGGGGAGAGGGGGAGAGGAGGAGGATGCACGCCTGCAGAGATCAATGGAGTAGTTTTCCCTGAATTGTTTTGAATTGAAGATTATTTATTTTGAACATAACAAAAGAACAAATAAAACAACAGACAACGTAAAATTAAAGTTAGTGCAAAAAGGAGTGAGAAGAAGTAGCAACTTATTGAATCCCACCCCTTCTCCCTGTATAATAATTTATATATCAGCACAGATTAAACACTTTTTGCAAAAAATTAGTTGCATAGGTCACAAAGTCTTTTGTAAACCAGAATTGAACAAACCAGAATTTGTGAACATCAGCACACATCTTCCCCCTTTTTGTCACCTGGTCTCGACCATTTGACAAAACAGCAATAAGTGCAGAAAAAGAGCATGAGGGTAAGCAAAGTTTAAAGGGCTCAGGAGGGGAAGGTGGACCGTACCGAGTCCCATCGACCTTCTGAGCACCTGCTTTTTGCAGTGTGGGAAGTATGGCTGAGCGGTTATTAAAAGCGATGGATGACGGAAGCAAAATGGCATCGTGCCTGCACAGAATTAAAATAAACATCATTGAAACAATAAAACTGACAAAGTAACAAAGTAAAGATTGACACGTTTCCCCAAGTTCGAGACCTTTAAAATCAGACCTCTGTATTATGTCTTTCCACTAATCCTGCACCTTGCGGGTGATAAGCACAATGCTCTTTCAAATTTATCCCTAAAGTGTTTTCTCTGCTGGTTATTACGGCATTTATAAAGTATGTCCCATTGTCACTGTACAGTGTTTTTGGTATTAATGTTTTGTTGGAAATATTTGTACCCATCAAAAAAAAAGGAAGAAGAAAAAAATGAATCTATCTTCAGATCGACAACCGTGTTTTAACCGTGGATTAATTTGATTTAAAAATCAAAACCATAAGTCAGACCTGCTTTGCATTTCACAGGCTTGTTGTTTTTGTTTGGGTTTTTTTTTTTTTGTGCTGGGGGGGTGTATATTTAACCCCTTAAACCCTAGAGTCCCCAAATTTGGGGACTTGCCCTGTTTTGGAACATTTGAACACTCGTAACTAACCAATGCTGACACCAACATACACTTATTATACGTCAAAATGGCAAGCGAAGTCTCCTCTACAAATGTATCCACTCCAATCGCATATCAACTAACCACAGTTGAAACGCCAAGCAAATAAAGGCATAAATCGGAATTCATTTTGGGGGGAAAAAAACCCTCATTTACACCTACCAAGTATTATTTACTTTCCTTTTTTTTGCATCAACAACATCCCCTAGGACCTGTCTTTTTGATGATCCAAACTTTTGCATTTTTGACCTTGTACAAGCTGAGAAATAAATCATAATGTATGGGTATGTGATTTTGGTGAAATAGGCTCTAGGACTTAAGGGGTTAATGACGATGTTATATGACTAATCATCATCAAGGGTTGGGGTAACATACATACCTTGGTAAAAGTACCTAAGATTCTTTATTATTCAGTTGCTGCAATCATATAAAAACACAGAGTTTGACAAATTATTATACAAAGCTTGATTTAGCAATTTAGGATTATGGTAAGTCATTTTTAGCTGACACCCATGTTAGAATTACATGCTATGAAATAATATCAACGCAAGTTGGTTATTCTGAGATATTGTACCATGATAAAGATGCCCATTAACAATAACTTAATGAATCATGAAAATAAGTCAATGACTTTATAATTTCTTTAACTTCTGGATCTGTTCCTAAATGTTTCAAATCTGCAGTGATTAAACCATTACTTAAGAAATCTAATCTTGACCCTAGTGCAGGGGTAGGCAACCTGTTCCAGAAAGAGCCATGAGGGTGCAGGTTTTCTTTGCAGCCACTGACTCCACCAGGTGATTTCACTGATTAACTGATTCCATCTGCTCAAAGTGATATTAATCTGCTGCCAGACTTTTGACAGGAAGCACAAAGTTTGACCACATTACATCCACTTTGGCATCCCTTCACTGGCTTCCTGTCCCTGTGAGATCAGATTTTAAGGTTCTGCTACTGGCCTATAAAATTGTTCACTCACTGTCACCTCCCTACCTAGCTGACCTAATTAACGGCTGAGGCGGTCAGAGTTCAACCCAGTCCAACTTTCGACGCTCTGAGCTGTGACATAGCTTCGCGCTGTCCAGTAGGAATGACGTGTCGGACCAAAACATAGAAGACTGGTGGCAGAAACCACTGATCTGTACAAAACAGATCGGTGCAGAAACCACTGATCTGTACAAAAACAGAAACATGTCACAGGACTGCTCATTTATAGAGCAGTTTTCTGAAGAAAAATCCTTGGAAATGTTTGTTTTTGATGTTGTTATTTGTTACCTCAAAATTTGTGATTACTGTTAAAAAAAAAAAGTTTAGAACAGTTGTAATTAAAATTGCTAAATAAATCAATAAATGGTTCTTTAGAAACCTTTCATCTGTAAATTAAAACCACCTGTTATTTCAGATTAGATAATTTCTTGTTTAACATAAGGAACCTTGGACATTTATTTTTAGACAAATAAAATAACATGGAAATTTGTCTGGTAGATTATTTATATCTCATTTCAACCGCAAAAACAGACACTGTAAATAAATACAAATGTTTATTATAAATGCAACAATGCAGTGTGATTGTAAAGTAGGATTTCTGTGACATAAACCTCAGGATGATTTTTTTTTTTATATATAATCATTTCAACTTGTAATTTCGTCAAAATATGTAATTGCCTTTAATGTTGTTATCAGGACAGAGTTGTTTGAAAAATATGAATTTGAGCACAATAAGTGGAGAGCTTCTACTTGTGCAAATGTCTTTTGACTTTGATTCGTGGACATTTTTAATGATCCGTTCATTTATTGTTAAAATATAAAATGAAACAGCTTTTTAAAAAATAATAAAATAGTTGCTGATGAAAGAGCCTTTTACTTAGAAGCAGGTGATGTTCTGCTGGATTCTCTGGACCAGATGAAGGTCTCTTCTGCAGCTTTGAACTCTGGTGGTGTTGCTGAAGAGCAGAGATGTTTTCTTTCGACTGGACTTCATGGTGTTCAGCTCATCAATGGAAGTTTGGTTGTCTGCACAGCAAATGTTCCTGATTGGGACAAATAAAAATATTTCTTTAAATATAAAGAAACACTAAACAGGTTATATATATATAAAAAAGGGGGAAAAAAACAATGGAAAAAAAACACCCCCAAAAAAAGTTATTTAAAGTTGAGCTTTTGTGGTCTCGGAAAAAAGCTGGAGCTTTATTTGGTAAAAATAAAAGACTGAACCATTTACAAATTAAAGCGTTCACTCAGATCAACTGTGCTAAAAGGCTAAGCTAACGTTAACCGATCATTAAACCTTCACAGCAGTGCAGTATATGTCACATTTAATTTTAATATTCTCACCTCGATAAAGCTGCAGAACTAAACTCCGTTGGGCAAACTGGGACTTCGCATATATCCAAAAAATGGGAGATTTCGGACTGAGTGGGTTTGCTCCATCCCCCCGGCTGCCTGCCTCGCTCTGCCCAGGGATGATGCCTGAAGGCCGGCTTCTCCGTGCGGGTCGGCCCAGTCGATATCCCACCAAGTCGTCAGTCCTCCCTCGGTCAGCATCACTCAGAAAAGTAGCTGAAAAAAGTTTGTCCCAGCAGGGTGATGGGAGAATCATTCTACTGCTGTTTTTTAAAGCTTTTTTGTGGTTCAGGCAACGCAAATTCAAGATGGCGATCATTGAACTTTTTTCAGGTTGTGGAAACAGCCAGAGTGTGACGTAGCAATCTCCGCCCCCTTGCTGCTTCCGAAGCGAAGCGTCTGATGTCACAACGCGTTGAAAACGCATCCGACGCATTGGAAAGCGTTGACGCATCGGCCTGACGTGTTCAATGTGAAAGGCCCTTTAAGACCCACTTATTTTCCCTTTCGTATGGCTAGCATACTGGCATAGTATGTTACTGTGCTTTTTACTCTTTTAAATTCATTTTATTAGGAAACGGAGCGCGCCGCGGCCTCAGCCTGATCTAAATTCTGGGTCTTTAGTGAAGCTTAGAGCTAGTGGGCGGCGATCACCTTAGTATTTCTTTTGTTCTTCTTGTTGCTTAATGCTGACAAATTATACTGTATTTGTTGTCTTTCTGATACCTGATTCTATTTTTTTTTTTTTTCTCTGTTTGAGGTGCAGCTCCATCCAGAGATGGGTGTGGTGTCTGTTTCTGAAACCCTCCTGTCCTGTGCACCGGCAACATTTCCTGTATATTCGTTTTGTGAATTGTTCTGTAATTTCTGTTGGTAGCACGGCCCAAGCAGTTGGTTACCCCTTTGAGTCTAGTCTGCTTGGTGTTTCTTCCTCAGAGGGAGTTTTCCCTTACCACTGTCGCCTGTGTGCTTGCTCTGAAGGTTGGTAAGGTTAGACATTACTTGTGTGAAGCACCTTGAGGCAACTTTGTTGTGATTTGATGCTATATAAATTAAATAAATTGAAATAAATTGAATTGTGTCCTTGAGCAAGACACTTAACCCACCTTGCCTGTGTATGAATGAGGTGGTGGGTGGAGGGGCAGCCATGCTTCCATCAGTTTGCCCCAAGGCATCTGTGGCTACACGAGTAGCTTACCGCCACCAATGCGAGTGAATGAATAATGCAACTTGTAAAGCACTTTGGGTGTCTTGAGAAGCGCTCTGTAAATCCAAGCCATTATTATTATTATTATTATTATTATTATTATTACTTCCTATGTTTAATGTGTTATAAATCCCATCCTGTATTTTCTATTTGAGATTTCATTCCAACCCCTGTTTGGCCAGAAAATCACAAAGGACCCTCAAGCAAGGTCCTTAACCCCCAAGTTGCTCCCGGTGTATAGTAAGCACCTTGCATTCCAGCAGTCTGACATCAGTGTGTGTGTGTATTGCTGTAGTGGTGTATTGACTCATTTGTAACACCTTGTTTTTGACCAGGTTCTTGGGTCACCTTTATGCTGCTGAAGCACTTATCTCTCTGGACAGAATCTCTGATGCCATCACTCATCTAAACCCGGAGAATGTGAACGATGTTTCGATGGGAGTGTTAACCACTGAGCAGGACCAAGGTCTGTTGGTTTTTCAAGATTTCACATGTTCATGAGATTCCATTTTTATTGAAAACCAGAATGAGTGATACTTACATTAATGAGCATATAAAGATAGATTTTGTCAAAGACAACAACAATGAATATCGAAATTACTATTGCGTAAAATCCCCCCACCTCCAGCAAAACAAAGCACACACCCTAAAAGAAAAAGGGGAGGAAAAACACACACCAACAACAGTATACAACCCCAATTCCAGTGAAGTTGGGACGTTGTGAAAAATGTAAATTAAAAACAATACAATGATTAGCAAATCCTCTTCAACTTATATTCAATTGAATACACCACAAAGACAAGATATTTAATGTTCAAACTGCTAAACTTTATTGTGTTTTTGCAAATATTTGCCTATTTTGAAATGGATGCCTGCAACACGTTTCAAAAAAGCTGGGACAGTGGACAATGTTACATCACCTTTTCTTCTAACAACACTCAATAAGCATTTGGGAACTGGGGACACTAATTGTTGAAGCTTTGTAGGTGCAATTCTCAGGGGTGCTGGTTTTCCGCCAAATGACGGAAATCCGTCAAAATTGAAATTCATTTTCCGTCATTTCCATCAGAAGTTCTCAATCGTTAAGTTAAAAAACTGTTTTAATGCTTTACTTACTTTACTACGGGTAGCTGCACGGGTGCGCTCGAGGGGGGCTTTCCATGTTTGACGCTGGCTGGTTTCAGCAGCTGCAGCTTCAGTCATTGCGGAGTCCAACTGAGGCTACTGCGGGGCTCAGGATGCTCCTGGGTGCTTTTCGGATGAACCACCATGTTTCCCTTTGATAGAAACTTCTTTGAGAAGGAAAATTGACACTTAAAGTGAGAGCAGATGATGCGGCTGTTGAACTGCGTCGGTGAGCAGGATAGAAGGGGCGGGGGTGGGGGGGGAGTGTTAGTTTTTTATTCTGTGATCGTCACTGAGTTTTTAAAATGTTCATCGTAAAGTGTTCTTTTTTAACAACATCGTGCAAGTTTTGTCAGTCCGCGGCAGTCCACGGACACTGATCTGTCTGTTACAGATACAAATCAGTTTCCTCGGATCCGCGGAGTTTCAAGGAGGAAAAATCCCTCTCAAAGCCTGGCTGTTATGACAGTTGTCGTAAAACTGTGTTGGTTGTTGCGGCGACGCTGTGTGGCTCCTGCAAGACGCTAAAGCTAAACGTAGCATGTGGACATCGCAAACTTTTAGAGCTCTCAAGTTTTTAAAAGAAGAATTGTGCAGCATGTCTGTTTCACGGACGACGTCAGAAAGAGAAGATGGTGAGAAAGACAGTTTGAAAAAGTCTGATAAGGACAAGAATCCGTGGCTTCATCAACACACCTGAAAGATAAAAGAAACGGGAAAAGTGAACTGTGCCCTCAGGAAACACGGTAAGAAAATTCTGACTTTTTTTTTCATTAATCTTAACTTTCTTTTATTGGAAACAAAGACTGTGGCTTTCATGGATTTACATGAATTTACACAAGAATGTAAATGACTTTTTATTAATGTAGACATTTCATGGGAAAAAGACACTGTGGCTTTGAGTGGATTTACGGGAATTTACACAAGAATATGTGGCTTTTTTACTATAAGGTATGTTATTGATATTTTATCCTGATTTTCACAATATTCTACAAGCTTTAGCTGTGGTTTTTGAAATGCTTTAACAGTCTTTTCAGATTTCATGAATTTCATGTAGTTTAATTGTTCTGAGTTTTAATGCATTATTTGGTTTACAATTAAAAGGAAAATCATTCCAGGTCCTACTTCCACATCATATTCTGTTATTTCAACATGATCATTGATGGTTCAAATGAAAGGTTGAATACAGGGCCATTTAAATATGTACTAATTTTGAGGGGGGTTTTTTTGTTTCAGGAAATTGCTGAAAATCTGTCATTAGATAAAAAAAATTAATTTGGTTTCTGGGATCCCACGGGGCCCGTGAACCCCAGACCTCCTGGCCTGTAAATGAGGCTAAACGTTTTTCAGTGGGTGACAGGTCTGGACTGCAGGCAGGCCAGTCTAGTATCCGCACTCTTTTACTATGAAGCCACGCTGTTGTAACACGTGCAGAATGTGGCTTGGCATTGTCTTGCTGAAATAAGCAGGGACGTCCCTGAAAAAGACATTGCTGGAATGGTAGCATTTGTTGCTCCAAAACCTGGATGTACCTTTCAGCATTGATGGTGCCATCACAGATGTGTAAGTTGGCCATGCCATGGGCACTAACACACCCCCATACCACCACAGATGCTGGCTTTTGAACTTTGTGCTGGTAACAATCTGGATGGCCTTTTTCCTCTTTTGTCTGGAGGACACGACATCCATGATTTCCAAAAACAATTTGAAATGTGGACTCATCAGACCACAGCACACTTTTCCACTTTGTGTCTGTCCATTTCAAATGACCTCGGGCCCAGAGAAGGTGGCGGCGTTTCTGGATGTTGTTGATGTATGGCTTTCGCTTTGCACGGTAGAGTTTTAACTTGCACTTGTAGATGTAGTGATGAACTGTGTTGACTGACAATGGTTTTCTGAAGTGTTCCTGAGCCCACGCGGTAAGATTCTTTACACAATGATGTTGGTTTTTAATGCAGTGTCGCCTGAGGGATCGAAGGTCGCGGGCATTCAGTGTTGGTTTTTGGCCTTGCCGCTTACAGGAAAGTTCTCCAGATTCTCTGAATCTTCTGATTATATTATGGACTGTAGATGATGGAATCCCTAAATTCCTTGCAGTTGAACGATGAGAAACATTGTTCTTAAACTGTTGGACTATTTTTTCATGCAGTTGTTCACAAAGTGGTGATCCTTGCCCCATCTTTGCTTGTGAATGGCTGAGCATCCGCAAGATGCTCCTTTGATACCCAATCATGATACTCACCTGTTTTCAATTAACCTGTTCATCTGTGGAATGTTCCAAACAGGTGTTCTTTGAGCATTCATCAACTTTCCCAGTCTTTTGTTGCCCCTGTCCTAGATTTTTTTGAAATGTGTTGCAGGCATCCATTTCAAAATGAGCAAATATTTGCACAAAAACAAAAAAGTCTATCAGTTTGAACATTAAATATCTTGTCTTTGTGGTGTATTCAATTGAATATAGGTTGAAGAGGATTTGCAATTCATTGTACTCTGTTTTTATTTACATTTCACACAATGTCCCAGCTTCATTGGAATGGAGGTTGTATGTCGCAGACATGAACGAGTGAAGCTCTTCACCATGTCATTGCGGTCGTTCACACTGTTTTTTGAGGAAATGCTTCAGGGGAGCATTAGCATGGCTAAAACCTTTCAGCTTCTGTTTGGCCTCCGCTCCCCCCAGGCTCCCTGCCTTTTTAAGGATTTTTCTTTTTTTGCCTTTCAGCTTCTGGTGGAGCGTCATCTCCCAGAACCCCCTAATTACAGCCCTTTTAACCCCCTGCCACATAAAGCATTTTTTTTTTAATGTAGATGTAAATTAATATTCAAAGTTGTCAGCTAGTTGTATGTCCATTTGTTTTTTTTTTTTAGTTTGAGGAAAAGCATGATATCCTGGATCCACTATGAAATGGGATGGAGAGGAGAGCGTTAGCCTGATGACACGTTCTTCTGCCTTGAACCATCCATTCAAGTTAGAAGAACATATCAACGGGCTAACTGCAAAGCTGTTAAATGTACCATCGGAGTCCAAATCAAGAAGACCTTTGATATAATTTCAATTTATTTTCATTTATAGAGTGCCAAATCACAACAGAGTTGCCTCAAGGTGCTTCACACAAGTCAGGTCTAACCTTACTAACCCCCAGAGCAGCAGTGGTAAGAAAAAACTCCCTCTGAGGAAGAAACCTCAAGCAGACCAGACTCAAAGGGGTGACCCTCTGCTTGGGCCATGCTACAGAGTAATAGGTGCTAAATCACCGCCCTCTGGCGTTCAGCAGGAATGAAATAGAAAGGATTTTAACTCCTTAAGACCCAACAAGGTATTCAACTCCTTTGCCTGAACAGGATCAAATGTAGTTATTTAACCAAGGACTGGAATTCAGATTTATACTAGGAGGAATAAAATTATTTCACCATGTCATTAATTACCATGTTTCTTTTTGAAGTTGTGCTTTGGTGTTTTCTCAACAGGTTCTGACAAAGGGGACGAGCCTGTTGAGTGCTGTGAGTACAGTTTAATTCACTCTTCATCTTTATTTTCACCTGAAATCCAAAGACTAAGGCTGAGAAAAGAACATATTTGTTTTGGTAACATGGGCCACAGTCACCTGCACGAGTCCTCACAGAGCTCAGTCCAAAAACGGCACATATGGTTCATTTTTCATATCAGTAACATTTGCAGGAATTTTGAAAATGATGGCTTCAATAAAACATTTTAGATGGAAAACTTTGTTGTACAAAGTTTGACCTCATGTGAGGTCAGCCTCGTCATACTCGAGTCCTGTGATCAGACTTGAGCACTGATGACTCTGACTCGAGGTTTCACTACCTTCAGACTTGGAAGTTCATGATGAGGACTCAGTTGGGAATAGGGATGGGTATTTTATCAATATCAGTGCCATTATTGATTCTGCTTATTGATCTGTTTCTTTATTGATTCCCTTATCGATACCTCTTGTGAATTTTCTGTGTGCTAAAAGTAGTCTTTGCAGGTTTTCTATGTCAACAACATTTTATTGAGTCTTAAAGTAAATAAATATGAAATTGGTCACTGGATCCTTGATCTCTGGACATAAATAAAAATAAATAAAATCTGTAGTTTCTGTCAAAAGCATTTCCTTTCAGACATTTTGGCATGAATGTCTCTCTGTACCTCTGAGTTGAGCTCAGCCAGCTCAACACAGCGCAGGACGTCTCATTTTGGGAGGATAAAAACGTTTTGATCGATTGCAGTTTGTTTGTATTACAACATTTGGAAAGAGGTGTCAGTTGATGTAAACGGTGTTTCACTTTGAAGTTATTAATTCCGACTGGACTCTATCATTCTAACTTGACTCGGCAGAGAGCCGCACAGCGTTTGGAGTTGTGTGAACAGAACGGAGGACAATTCTCGTTTCTTTTTCACAAGACAGGAGTCACAGTTAGTGACTTTAATCCACACAAAAGTGACTCATGATTGACATATTCAGGGATGACAGTGGTGAAAAACAAAAAAAAGCTGAAACCCAAAATTACCCCCCAACACCACCCGCACGAAAATGTTTGAATTCTAGAAGCTCTGAAGATAATATTCCAGATAATAAACTGCAGTGAGTGCAGCATCCATTTAGGTGAGAAAAAAAGCTACATGCTGGCTATAGGTTGTACAGATATACGATACATGTAGTGAGACAGATCTGATCACGTGTACAATAGTGTTCAGAATAATATTAGTGCTATGTGACTAAAAAGATTAATCCAGGTTTTGAGTATATTTCTTATTGTTACATGGGAAACAAGGTACCAGTAGATTCAGTAGATTCTCACAAATCCGACAAGACCAAACATTCACACTCTTAAGGCTATGAAATTGGGCTATTAATAAAAAAAGTAAAGTAAAAAAAAGTAGAAAAGGGGGTGTTCACAATAATAGTAGTGTGGCATTGTCAGTGAGTTTGTCAATTTTGTGGAACAAACAGGTGTGAATCAGGTGTCCCCTATTTAAGGATGAAGCCAGCACCTGTTGAACATGCTTTTCTCTTTGAAAGTCTGAGGAAAATGGGACATTCAAGACATTGTTCAGAAGAACAGTGTAGTTTGATTAAAAAGTTGATTGGAGAGGGGAAAACTTACATGCAGGTGCAAAAAATTATAGGCTGTTCATCTACAGTGATGTCCAATGATTTAAAATGGACAAAAAAAACAGACGCGTGGAAGAAAAAGGAAAACAACCATCAAAATGGATAGAAGAATAACCAGAATGGCAAAGGCTCACCCATTGATCAGCTCCAGGATGATCAAAGACAGTCTGGAGTTACCTGTAAGTGCTGTGACAGAAGATGCCTGTGTGAAGCTAATTTATTTGCAGAAATCCCCCACAAAGTCCCTCTGTTAAATAAAAGACATGTGCAGAAGAGGTTACAATTTGCCAAAGAACACATCAGCAGGCCTAAAGAGAAATGGAGGAATATTTTGTGGACTGATGAGAGTAAAATTGTTCTTTTTGGGTCCAAGGGCCACAGACAGTTTGTGAGACAACCCCTAAACTCTGAATTCAAGCCACAATTCACAGTGAAGACAGTAAAGCATGGTGGTGCAAGCATCAAGATATGGGCCTGTTTCTCCTACTATGGTCTTGGGCCTATATATCGCATACCAGGTATCATGGATCAGTTTGGATATGTCAAAATACTTGAAGAGGTCATGTTGCCTTATGCTGAAGAGGACATGCCCTTGAAATGGGTGTTTCAACAAGACAATAACCCCAAGCACACTAGTAAACAAGCAAAATCTTGGTTCCAAACCAACAAAATTAATGCCTCGCAGATGTGAAGAAATGAAAAACTGTGGTTATACAACTATGCAACTGTATATAACTGTATACAACTGTACTTTTACCTCTTTTACTTTTTACTTACTCATTTTTGACATTAATTGAAAATCAAATAATGTACTTGATCATTTTATTTCTATTAAATAGATACAAAAAATTAGTCTCTCTCTCTCTCTTGCTCTCTCAGCAACTGAATCATGAACTTCTTTTCTTCCATACATTAATCTTACTTTATATGAAATGTGCAGCGCATACACGGATATTGGTCCAGGTTTTTCCCATCAAATTTTTGTTGCAGTTATGCTAGCTATAGATGTCTCCTTTCTTTGCCTAGTTTTTCACAAGATGCGCCCTGATTCATAATTCTGGCAATCAGTAGTGATGCAGGTCCATCTCTTTGATCTATTGTGGCAGCCGAGGACCTGACAGTAAGTCACCATGATAGCGTTAGAATGCTAAAAATAGAGGCGAATCTCTTGCTGTTACGTTACGATAGGAGACTTCACCTTTTCCCAAAATGTTAATTCCCTGCCTGTTTATAGCTCTCCTGCTGACAGGTGCCACTGTAACAAAATGTGAAGTGCCTGTGCTAGAATATTGCAATGGTAACATTTGCTGTGTATTTGCAGCAGGGAAGCAGACACCTCTGTGCTACCCAAGTAGCGTGGCATCAGCTCGAGCCATGATGCTTTTCAACCTGGGCAGCGCCTATTGTCTGAGGAGTGAATATGACAAAGCTCGCAAGTGTCTGCAGCAGGTAACCACAAATACGCTTTTGTTTCCCCAAAAACAGAATCTCAGTTTGTCATGTTTCTGTCCATCATCCTCAAAACAGCAACACCACTTGTGCTCATGTGTTGGTCTATGTTCCCACACAAAACAGCACAATCATAATATCCATCAACTGAAAGTGTCTGCATTTTGACAGAACAAACCACAAAGAATTCAACAGTCACACTCATTTTACGCAAGGAGATTCACAGTGCACATAAGAGCTGCCTGCACATATCATGACCAGCCATCTGCACTCTGTCTCTCATGCACTCTCTTGTGCTGTTTCTGAATTTGAAGCAGTTACTGTATTTGTATGACTGCACTGTTGCCAAACTGCATTGAAACCACCTGAGCCTACAGACACACAGACAAACAGTGGTGATCAGGCGTGTGTTTGAGGTTTGTGTGTGTGCTTTTCTTTGTGTGCTGATGACTGTTGTCTTTCCAGGCTGCGTCAATGGTGAACATGAAGGAGATTCCGCCTGAAGCCATCCTGCTGGGAGTGTACCTGGAGCTGCAGAACGGTCAGTTGGAGTTTTAATAAAACAATGTTGTTTTAAGACTCAATAAAACCAGATTTTATTGAGTCTTAAAGTAAATAAATATGAAATTGGCCACCAGATCTTTGATCTCTGGACATAAATAAAAATCATTAAAATCTGGAGATGGTCACTGGATCCTTGAACTCTGGACAGAAATAGAAATAACAAAATCTGTAGTTTTGTCAAAAGCATTTCCTTTCAGATATTAATGACACAAATGTAACTCCATAGACTCTGAGCTGAGCTCTTGCAGCCAGCTGTGCTGCACGTCAGGATGTAATTCCTAAAAAATGCAGTTTTGGTCAGTTGTAGTTTATTGTTTGTATTATAATGTTTGAAAAAAGGTGTCATTTGATTTCAAACGACGATTCACTCTGAAGTTATTAATTCTGACCGAAATCTGCATGGCTTTTTGGAGCTATGCACTTAGTTCCACAAAACAGGATATTATTATTAGGGCCCGAGTAGGAAAAAGTCCTACGAGGACCCTATTGTAATTGTGCTGTTTATTATTATTATTATTTATTAGGGCCTGAGTAGGAAAAAGTCCTACGAGGACCCTATTGTAATTGTGCTGTTTTTTATTATTATTATTATTATTATTATTATTATTATTAGGGCCCGAGTAGGAAAAGTAGGAGTGCGAGTATTGTACCCCGCCTCGCGCTCTATGGCTGCTGGGATAGGCTCCAGCCCCCCGCGACCCTTAAATGGACTAAGCGGTAGAAGATGAATGAATGAATTATTATTTATTGGGGCCTGAGTAAGAAAAAGTCCTACGCGGACCCTATTGTAATTGCGCTGTTTAGTATTATTATTATTATTATTATTATTAGGGCCCGAGTAGGAAAAAGTCCTATGAGGACCCTATTGTAATTGCGCTGTTTATTATTATTATTTATTTATTTATTATTATTGTTGGGAAAGTGTAAGTACACGGACCCACAACAGGGGGCGCAAATGAACGGACAATGGAATAGGTCAAATAACAACACTTTACTATTGCGAACGTGCACAACAAACACAACAGATCACACAATAGATCGAAGGTCAAATTACAAGGTGTCGTGTGGGCAGGCTCGAGGATAGGAGACGCCTGTCCAAAGCAGAACCGGAACCACACGATTTCCTCCGCCACCAGACCCCGGGAATACTGGAGCCGCCAAGTCCCGAACTCCCAGGTGGCCACTGCCTCCGCGTGTCGGACCTGGTACTGCTGGTGAGGAACAAAAACACAGTTAAACGTGGGTGCGTCTGCACCCAGCAATCTGCACGGCAGGGAAGCTACCTCCACCTCTCGTTGGAGAAAAAGTCTGTTATCACTCACAAAATCACAAAAAAAAGGCTTTCAATCAAGCTGTCAGGCTGAGGATATTACCTTTCAGGTAGAACGATATCTCGGCAATGAGGTGGAGATGCCGTCTTGCTGATATACCATTGTGGATCTGATGATTGATGACAGCTGTCGTCGGTGATAAGCGACAGCTGTCACCCCGGCTGCTCCTGTGAGGCGGCAGCGCCCTCTGGTGCCTGGAGCCCGCACTCCAGGCAGGACGCCCTCTGGTGGTGGTGGGCCAGCAGTACCTCCTCTTCAGCAGCCCACACAACAGGACCCCCCCCTCAACGGGCGCCTCCTGGCCGGGTCCAGGATGAAGCTCTTCTTCACCCAGGAGCGTTCTTCGGGGCCGTACCCCTCCCAGTCCACCAGATACTGGAAGCCCCGGCCCATCCGTCGGACATCCAAAAGCCGGTGCACTGTCCAAGCCGGCTCGCCATCGATGATCCGGGCAGAAGGTGGTGTCGGACCCGGAGTGCAGAGGGGTGAGGTGTGATGTGGTTTAATCCTGGACACGTGGAACACGGGATGGATCCGCAGTGAGGCCGGAAGCTGAAGCCTCACTGCGGCGGGACTGATGACCTTGAGAATTTTAAAAGGACCTATGTACCGTTCTTGTAGTTTTGGAGAGGCCACTTGCAGTGGAATGTCCTTGGTAGACAACCACACTTCCTGCCCAGGACGATACGTAGGAGCCGGGGTCCGCCGCCGGTCTGCATGGGCCTTTGTCCTCATCCGGGCCCTCAGCAAAGCAGAACGGGCGGCACGCCACACCCGACGGCACTTCCGCAGGTGGGCCTGGACCGAGGGCACACCGACCTCTCCCTCAACCACCGGGAATAACGGGGGCTGATACCCCAGACACACCTCAAAAGGGGAGAGGCCGGTGGCGGATGACACTTGGCTGTTGTGGGCGTACTCGATCCAGGCCAGATGGGTACTCCAGGCCGCCGGGTGCGCGGCTGTCACGCAACGCAGGGTCTGCTCCATTTCTTGATTGGCCCGTTCTGCTTGCCCGATGGTTTGGGGATGATACCCGGATGAGAGACTTACCGTGGCCCCCAGTTCCCGGCAGAAGCTCCTCCAGACGTGCGAAGAGAACTGGGGACCACGATCAGAGACAATGTCTGTTGGAATCCCATGCAGCCGGACGACGTGGTGGACCAGGAGGTCCGCTGTCTCCTGGGCTGTTGGGAGCTTCGGGAGGGCCACGAAGTGGGCCGCCTTGGAGAATCGGTCCACTATCGTGAGAATGGTGGTGTTGCCCTGGGACGGCGGGAGGCCCGTGACAAAATCCAGGCCGATGTAGGACCAGGGGCGATGAGGCACGGGCAGCGGCTGTAGCAATCCCGAGGCCTTGCGATGGTCGGCCTTGCCCCTGGCGCAGATGGTACAGGCCTGGATATAATCCCGGACGTCGGCCTCTAGGGACGCCCACCAGAAGCGCTGCCGGACAACTGCCACGGTTCTTCGCACCCCGGGATGACAGGAGAGCTTAGAACCGTGACAGAAGTCCAGGACTGCAGCCCTAGCTTCTGGTGGGACGTAGAGTCTATTCTTCGGCCCAGTCCCGGGGTCCGGGCTTCGTGCCAGGGCCTCCCGGACGGTTCTCTCAACGTCCCAGGTGAGGGTGGCCACGATAGTGGACTCAGGGATGATGGGTTCCGGTGGATCCGACAACTCCGTTTTGACTTCATCTTCATGTACCCGGGACAAGGCATCCGATCTCTGGTTTTTGGTCCCGGGACGGTAGGTGATCCGGAAGTCAAAACGGCCGAAGAACAGTGACCAGCGAGCTTGCCTGGGATTCAGCCGCTTGGCGGTCCTGATATACTCCAGGTTCCGGTGGTCAGTAAAAACCGTAAATGGCACGGACGTTCCCTCCAACAGATGTCTCACTCCTCAAGAGCCTCTTTCACCGCAAGGAGTTCTCGATTGCCGACGTCATAGTTCCGTTCGGCCGGGGTCAACCTGCGGGAAAAATAGGCACACGGGTGAAGGATCTTATCGGTCTTCCCGCTCTGGGATAGCACAGCTCCTATCCCTGAGTCCGAGGCGTCCACTTCAACCACTAACTGGCGGCTAGGATCGGGCTGCACCAGAACTGGTGCAGACGAGAAGCGCCGCTTCAACTCCTTGAATGCGGCATCGCAACGATCCGACCAGGTGAAGGGGACTTTTGGTGAGGTCAGGGCGGTCAGGGGGCTAACTACCTGACTGTAGCCCTTAATGAACCTCCTGTAGAAATTAGCAAAGCCGAGGAACTGTTGCAGCTTCCTACGGCTTGTGGGTTGGGGCCAGTCTCTCACCGCCGCAACCTTAGCCGGATCAGGAGCGACGGAGTTGGAGGAGATGATGAACCCCAGGAAGGACAAAGATGTGCGGTGGAACTCACACTTCTCGCCCTTCACAAACAGCTGGTTCTCCAACAACCGCTGCAGGACCTGACGTACATGTCGGACATGGGTCTCAGGATCCGGAGAAAAGATGAGAATATCGTCTAGATATACGAAGACGAATCGGTGCAGGAAATCCCGCAAGACATCATTAACCAAAGCTTGGAACGTCGCAGGGGCGTTTGTAAGACCGAACGGCATGACCAGGTACTCAAAGTGGCCTAAAGGGGTGTTAAATGCCGTCTTCCACTTGTCTCCCTTCCGGATCCGAACCAGGTGATACGCATTTGTAAGATCTAGCTTGGTGAATATTCGGGCTCCATGCAGGGGCGTGAACACCGAATCCAACAGGGGCAATGGGTATCGATTACGAACCGTGATTTCGTTCAGTCCCCTGTAATCAATGCATGGACGAAGTCCGCCGTCTTTTTTACCCACAAAAAAGAAACCTGCACCCATCGGGGAGGTGGAATTCCGGATCAACCCGGCGGCTAAAGAGTCCCGGATGTAGGTCTCCATTGATTCGCGCTCAGGCCGTGAGAGGTTGTACAGCCTGCTGGACGGGAACTCACCTCCTGGAACCAAATCAATGGCACAATCGTACGGACGGTGGGGGGGAAGGGTGAGCGCCAGATCCTTGCTGAACACGTCAACCAGGTCGTGGTACTCCACCGGCACCGTCCCTAGATTGGGTGGGACTCTGACCTCCTCCTTAGCCTGGGAACCGGGGGGTACCGAGGAACCTAAACATACCCGATGGCAGGTCTCGCTCCACTGAACCACTACCCCGGACGCCAGTCGATCCGGGGATTGTGTTTCAACATCCAGGGAAACCCCAAGATCACACGGGAGGTAGTTGGAGTCACAAAAAACTCGATCTCCTCCCGGTGATTCCCTGACACCACCAGAGTTACAGGTGGTGTCCTATGCGTGATTGGAGGGAGGAAGGAGCCATCTAGTGCTCGTACCTGCACAGGCGAGGTAAGAGCCACCAGAGGGAGCCCTATCTCCCTGGCCCATCTGCTGTCTAACAGATTCCCTTCAGAGCCCGTGTCCACCAGTGCTGGGGCCTTCAGGGTTAAATCCTCATACAGGATCGTAACTGGGAGTCGTGTAGCAATGTGGGTGTGTCCCACGTGAATGTCTCGGCCCACCCCTAGCCCAGTTTCTAAGGGCGGGCGTTGGTGTTTAACCGCACGGGGCAGTCTCTCAATTGATGCTCTATCGAGCCACAAACAAAACACGCCCCGCGGTCCAGCCTCCTCTGTCTACTTGGTGCTCTAAATGTGGCCCTGCTCGTGTCCATAGCTTCGTCAGCAGGGGGAGCTGTAACCACACGAGGCGCAGGGGCCGTGGAGCGTGGGGAGGGCGGAACGCGATCGGAACCGGAAGGGAGAGGGACGGCGCGTGCCCGGCCACGCCCTTCGTCTCGTTCCCGACGGCGTTCCTCCAACCGATTGTCTAATCGTATGACAAGATCGATAAGCCCATCTAAATCCCGCGGTTCATCCTTAGCCACCAGGTGCTCCTTTAGAACCAGTGACAGTCCGTTTACAAAGGCGGCGCGGAGGGCAGTGCTATTCCAGCCTGACCTCGCAGCCGCGATGCGGAAGTCGACTGCATAGGCAGCTGCGCTCCGGCGCCCCTGTCTCATTGACAGCAGCACAGCTGAAGCGGTCTCTCCTCTATTTGGGTGATCAAACACTGTTCTGAACTCCCTCACAAACCCATCATATGTCAGAAGGAGCCGTGAATTTTGCTCCCAGAGCGCTGTAGCCCAAGCGCGTGCCTCACCACGAAGCAGATTTATCACATAAGCTACTTTGCTAGCATCAGTCGCGTACATGACGGGACACTGTGCGAAGACGAGCGAACACTGCATAAGGAAATCCGCGCACGTCTCCACACAGCCTCCGTACGGCTCTGGGGGGCTTATGTATGCTTCCGGGAAAGGTGGGAGGGGTCGTTGAACGACCAGTGGAACGTCACTGTTACGCACAGGGTCGACGGGAGGGAGAGCCGCAGCGGCGCCCGGAGGGCGCGCTTCCACCTGCGCGGCGAGAGCCTCCACCCTGCGGTTCAGGAGGACGTTCTGCTCGGTCATCAAATCCAACCGCGTCGTGAAAGCGGTGAGGATCCGCTGCAACTCACCGATCACCCCTCCTGCGGACGCCTGTGCGCCCTGTTCTTCCATTGGCCGTTCAACAGCCGGTTGACGCCCCTCGGGATCCATGACGCTGGCCGAGATATCCTGTTGGGAAAGTGTAAGTACACGGACCCACAACAGGGGGCGCAAATGAACGGACAATGGAATAGGTCAAATAACAACACTTTACTGTTGCGAACGTGCACAACAAACACAACAGATCACACAATAGATCGAAGGTCAAATTACAAGGTGTCGTGTGGGCAGGCTCGAGGATAGGAGACACCTGTCCAAAGCAGAACCGGAACCACACGATTTCCTCCGCCACCAGACCCCGGGAATACTGGAGCCGCCAAGTCCCGAACTCCCAGGTGGCCACTGCCTCCGCGTGTCGGACCTGGTACTGCTGGCGAGGAACAAAAACACAGTTAAACGTGGGTGCGTCTGCACCCAGCAATCTGCACGGCAGGGAAGCTACCTCCACCTCTCGTTGGAGAAAAAGTCTGTTATCACTCACAAAATCACAAAAAAAAGGCTTTCAATCAAGCTGTCAGGCTGAGGATATTACCTTTCAGGTAGAACGATATCTCGGCAATGAGGTGGAGATGCCGTCTTGCTGATATACCATTGTGGATCTGATGATTGATGACAGCTGTCATCGGTGATAAGCGACAGCTGTCACCCCGGCTGCTCCTGTGAGGCGGCAGCACCCTCTGGTGCCTGGAGCCCGCACTCCAGGCAGGACGCCCTCTGGTGGTGGTGGGCCAGCAGTACCTCCTCTTCAGCGGCCCACACAACAATTATTGGGGCCCGAGTAGGAAAAAGTCCTACAAGGACCCTATTTTATTAGGGCCAGAGTAGGAAAAAGTTCTACGAGGACCCTATTGTAATTGTGCTGTTTATTATTATTATTATTATTATTATTATTACACTCAACAAAAATATAAACGCAACACTTTTGGTTTTGCTCCCATTTTGTATGAGATGAACTCAAAGATCTAAAACTTTTTCCACATACACAATATCACCATTTCCCTCAAATACTGTTCACAAACCAGTCTAAATCTGTGATAGTGAGCACTTCTCCTTTGCTGAGATAATCCATCCCACCTCACAGGTGTGCCATATCAAGATGCTGATTAGACACCATGATTAGTGCACAGGTGTGCCTTAGACTGCCCACAATAAAAAGCCACTCTGAAAAGTGCAGTTTTATCACACAGCACAATGCCACAGATGTCGCAAGATTTGAGGGAGTGTGCAATTGGCATGCTGACAGCAGGAATGTCAACCAGAGCTGTTGCTCGTGTATTGAATGTTCATTTCTCTACCATAAGCCATCTCCAAAAGTGTTTCAGAGAATTTGGCAGTACATCCAACCAGCCTCACAACCGCAGACCACGTGTAACCACACCAGCCCAGGACCTCCACATCCAGCATGTTCACCTCCAAGATCGTCTGAGACCAGCCACTCGGACAGCTGCTGAAAAAATCGGTTTGCATAACCAAAACATTTCTGCACAAACTGTGAGAAACCGTCTCAGGGAAGCTCATCTGCATGCTTGTCGTCCTCATCGGGGTCTCGACCTGACTCCAGTTCGTTGTTGTAACCGACTTGAGTGGGCAAATGCTCACATTCACTGGCGTTTGGCACGTTGGAGAGGTGTTCTCTTCACGGATAAATCCCAGTTCACACTGTTCAGAGCAGATGGCAGACAGCATGTGTGGCATCGTGTGGGTGAGCGGTTTTCTGATGTCAATGTTGTGGATCGAGTGGCCCATGGTGGCGGTGGGGTTATGGTATGGGCAGGCGTCTGTTATGGACGAATAACACAGGTGCATTTTATTGATGGCATTTTTAATGCCCAGAGATACTGTGACGAGATCCTGAGGCCCATTGTTGTGCCATACATCCAAGAACATCACCTCATGTTGCAGCAGGATAATGCACGGCCCCATGTTGCAAGGATCTGTACACAGTTCTTGGAAGCTGAAAATGTCGACATTCCACAGGCCACAATTGACAACCTGATCAATTCTATGCGGAGATGTGTTGCACTGCATGAGGCAAAAATGGTGGTCACACCAGATACTGACTGGTATCCCCCCCCCCCCCCCCCCAATAAAAGAAAACAGCACCTTTCAGAGTGGCCTTTTATTGTGGACAGTCTAAGGCACACCTGTGCACTAATCATGGTGTCTAATCAGCATCTTGATATGGCACACCTGTGAGGTGGGATGGATTATCTCAGCAAAGGAGAAGTGCTCACTATCACAGATTTAGACTGGTTTGTGAACAGTATTTGAGGGAAATGGTGATATTGTGTATGTGGAAAAAGTTTTAGATCTTTGAGTTCATCTCATACAAAATGGGAGCAAAACCAAAAGTGTTTATATTTTTGTTGAGTGTATTATTATTATTACTATCGCTTTTAAAATCCAAATTTTGGCACTTTCCCATGCTCAAAAACTCACCAAACTTTGCAAAGTCGTCCGGCCAGATCCGAAATTTGATATTTTGGGGGTCGCGCACATGGTCGCAGCGAAATAGCGCCCCCTAGAAATTTTCAAAAAACCCTCTGCATAGGGGTTTTTTCGTCCTAGCCTCATCCTAGGGATTTCATCCAATCGTCTTCAAATTTGGTCAACATCGTCATGACCCAATGGTGATCAAACATTTTCAAAAGAATGTAATTAGGTCAAAAGGCGTTCGCTGCTAGGGTTCGTCAAACTTTGTCGAGCTTTTGGGAGCACGCCGTTTCACTTCGAATGGCTGTCACACCCACATACTTCATCGTAGATCCTTCAAACTTGCAGGACATGAGGGCTCCACCCTGAACTTCTGGTGCCCCCCGGTCGTAACAGGAAATGTCCTATTTTTACTTTAACAGGTACTGATGTCACATAGTTAACCCAATCAACTTCATTCCACTTCTAAAACATGCGGAATAAGTTGGTGAATGAAGGCGGTGATCGCCGTGAAGTTACGAGTAACGGCATCCGTGTGGCAGCGTACCGAATATCGCCCCTTCACCATGAAATTACGTTCTTCCTTTTGACGGCTTTAATTTTGTCATATCATCATGAAAATTGATACACAGGTCAAGCACGACAACCTCTCACAATTCATAGGGGTGTTGCCCATGGGCGAGGCAAATTGCCTCAATAGCGCCCCCTTGAAACTTTCAGAAACCCCTCCCCATAGGGGTTTTTTTGGAGTAGGGAGATGAAAATTGGTACACATGTGACTTGCATAGACCTACAAAAAAGTCTCTTGCACCATGGGTCTACTCCAAACAGGAAGTCAGCTATTTTGAATTTTCTTCTCATTTTAGCGTGATTTCCACACGTTGTATTTGAATGAACTCCTCCTAGGGATTTTGTCCAATGCACTTCAAATTTCTTTCACAGCATCCAGAGATGATACTGATCAAACGTTATCGAAAGCTTTTCTCTTATTTGAACGAACTCCTCCTAGGGATTTTGTCCAATGCACTTCAAATTTCTTTCACAGCATCCAGAGATGATACTGATCAAACGTTATCGAAAGCTTTTCTCTATGTCGAAGGGTGTGGCTGCTGTGGTGCCACCATTTTGACCCTTTCGCCAAGGAACATCAAGTCATGATAAGTCCTTCATGCTTAATGAGGGTCAGCCCCTTACCACACCTTGCCCCTCTGGTTGTACACTGAGCGCCCCCTAGTGGATGAACCATCAACATGTCATAACTCCTTCATGCATTGTGTGACTTGCTTGAAATTTGAACTGTGTGATGAGTGGTTGCCCCTGTACGCACATGCCCATATCTGGTCACAAGGGCACGCGCTGGCCTGGGTAGGTGGTCGCGCGGAACGAGGGCCCGTATATGACTGCTTGCAGTCTTAGTTATTATTACTAATTTTGAACGACGCCATTTCTGTTCTAGACCTCTTGCTTTATGCTTGAGGTCACGCAGATAATCATTGAACCGAGGTGACTGTGATTTGGGGGAGCGCGGTTTTAACACAGGTGGTGCAATCATGTCGAGTGTAGTTTTGAGCACTGAGTTTAAACTATCCACAAGTCTGTCTACTGACTGGGTATTTGTCAGATGTGAAGCTAAGACATCAGGCAGTCTAGCTTCGAGTTCAGTCTTAGTTGAGGAGTTGATGCATTGCCGTAAAGATATATAAGGTTGTTGTTGTTATGGCTTTTGCCTTACAATATAAAGCGCCTTGGGGCAACTGTTTGTTGTGATTTGGCGCTATATAAATAAAATTGATTTGATTTGATTTGTTCCACTAAACACGGCAGCGAAACTGTAAACTTAATAAGTGAGTGATCAGACACCACTGATGTAAGAGGCATGATGTCAATATTCGTGACAGCAATACCACGTGCGAGAACCAGATCCAGGCTTTGAGTGGATTTACAGGAATTTACACAAGAATATGTGGCTTTTTTACTACAACCCCTGGCAAAAATTATGGAATCACCGGTCTCGGAGGATGGTCATTCAGTTGTTTAATTTTGTAGAAAAAAAGCAGATCACAGACATGACACAAAACTAAAGTCATTTGAAATGGCAACTTTCTGGCTTTAAGAAACACTATAAGAAATCAGGAAAAAAAATAGTGGCAGTCAGTAACGGTTACTTTTTTAGACCAAGCAGAGGGAAAAAAAATATGGAATCACTCAATTCTGAGGAATAAATTATGGAATCACCCTGTAAATTTTCATCCCCAAAACTAACACCTGCATCAAATCAGATCTGCGCGTTAGTCTGCATCTAAAAAGGAGTGATCACACCTTGGAGAGCTGTTGCACCAAGTGGACTGACATGAATCATGGCTCCAACACGAGAGATTTCAATTGAAACAAAGGAGAGGATTATCAAACTCTTAAAAGAGGGTAAATCATCACGCAGTTTTGCAAAAGATGTTGGTTGTTCACAGTTAGCTGTGTCTAAACTCTGGACCAAAGGTTTGCCAGGGGTTGTATAAGGTATGTTAACGAAGGTATGTCAATCAATAAATAAATTTCTATATAAAATAAAAAATAAATAAATTCAGGTTCAGATTCTTAGAGGTGTTTGGGCTCAGACTGAGATGGATAATTTAAACAAATTTAACATTTTATTGTTGTGCATTATTGAATGAATAATAGTAATCGAGTGGCTTCAGTATTATGGTATGATATTATGATATGATATCTCCTTACCTAGTCTGAAAGCAGTTATGAAGTTATTTATAACATTTTAGTTGAGTTATGATTTTTAATTGCCTTGTCTTTGAGCCCAATCACAAACAAACTAAATAAAGTTTTCATGAAGATTTAGCTATATTTGTAAACTGTTGTGTTGTTATATTGTGTACATGCTCCTACAGGATGCACAACATGCATTCAAAAGCCACATGTTGTGCCAAACTGCATGAGATCACAAGAGAAATTTAACAGCTGTTTCAGGTCCAAATTTAGTCCAAAGAATGCACCACAGGGCACTTGTATTCTCAGAATTTTCTGCGGGGTATCCACCCCAGACACCCCCCCCCCTTAGCTTTCTAAATGCCTTTAGCATTCGGGGTAACTTTTGCTGTCTTGAATATTATAGATGAATCACTTTGCTGTCTTTTTTTTTTCTCCTAAGCATCCATGAGTCAAACCACATCTAAGCTGTGTTTTTACACAAGAAATAATAAAATGCAGTAAACTGTACATTTGTGTCTTTTTTCATGAAAATGTCAGGCCTTTAAAATACTTTCATAGACTCTTGCTGTTATATGTTGTCAGTGGTTGAGACCACACTATCTGTTTGGGCAGACCTCGTAAGCGGACCGTGAGGCACCTCGGGAAGGGAAAATGGGGAACCATCCAAGCTGTCTACAGTAAGGTTGGGACTGTGTTGACTTGAACTGAGGATGTAATGCAGCTCTGGAAGGAACACTTTGAGGAACTCCTGCATCAGACCGGAGCGCCCTCTATAGTATGGGAAGTTGATGGAGTCATGCACGATCGCAGTCACCTTGGTTCAATGATTAAATTTTTTTTTAATTTTTTTTTTATTGAGATTTTACTCCAATACAACTTCAATACATTTCAGGTAGGCATATATATATATATATATATATATATATATATATATACACACACACATACATACATACATATATACACACATACATATATAAAAAACAAAGCAGTTAAACAGCCCAGTTCCATCTCGCAATATCAGATAAATCAATCTCTGGTGTCTACACTCACCAAACGTCAGAATTACTAGAACCATACATTAACAAGATTTAAATAAATAAAAGTTAACCACAGATTGAATGTAGAAAAAAAGGGGCACTGCCAAACCGACACACACACACACACACACACACACACACACACACACACACATAAAAGACATGCAGAACAAAGCTCTCAGACAAAATACACAGGCCGAAAGGTTTTAGGATTACTTGCACTCTTAAAGTCTATTTTAAAGCAATATAAGCCACAATTGGAGGTTTACAACATTTAAGTGCACAATTTTCTTCTTCCACTAAATCCAATCCTTCCACAAATGAAATAAACGGTCCCCAGATTTTCTCAAACAAATCTGATTTCCCTTTCTCCATAAATGTTATTTTTTCCAAAGGTAGAACTTGTAACATCTGTCTAATCCAACATTTAACATTTCGTTTACTCGTTTTTTCCAGCATAATGCAATCACTTTTTTTTTGCATTTAAAAGGCACAAATCTATTAGTATTCTTTCGTTGGGGGTATACCAGTATGTGTGACCCATGGGATATGAACCTAAAATAAAAAGGGAAGGGTTCTTCAAGAGATCTTTTGAAATAATTTTTTCAATTGCCTTTGTAACTTCTTCCCAAAAAGCTTTGATTTTTGGGCATTGCCACATACAGTGAAATAATGTCCCCTTTTCTTCCCTACATTTTATACACCAATCTGGGGTATTACTATCATATTTATTTAATTTAACTGGTATGATATACGTTTGCATTATCCATTTATATTGTAATAACCTTAACCTTGAGTTGATTCTCTGGGTATGAGTTTTATTACAAATATATTTCCATTCTTCTGGTAAAATCTGCTTTCCCAAATCCTCACTCCATACTATCCGTTTATCATCGGAGGTTCTTTGTGCATATGACATTAACAGTTTGTACAGTTCAGATATTGCTCCTTTGCTTACACTGTCCTTAGATATAAGTTCTTCCAATTTTGACACTGGGGGTTTGGTTATAGGGCCCTTTTGACTCGTCCTAATAAAACTCCTAAGTTGAAGATATTTTAAAAAAATTCTTAACTATGTTATATTTACTTTTAAGTTCTTCGAATGACATCATATTATCAGAGTCAGGTGGATACAAGTCTTGAATTTTTCTCAGTCCCGTGGATGCCCATATTTTAAATACAGCATCCGCCCTCCCCGGAGCGAAATTTTGGTTTCCCCATATAGGACTGTACTGAGACAATGTATCCAACTCTTTCATGAATTTTTCACCTCGAACCACACGTGGATCATTTTTCTAACTATTGGATTAGCAGTTTGTTTGGTTAATTTAGACCGTTTATCTGAGTACAAGTACATGCAGAGGGGTAGATTTAAATTTTCAGATTCCATTTCAGTCCATTGTGGGACGTTCCCTTTTTCAAAGTAGAATTGAATTGTACTTAATTGTGCAGCCCAATAATACCAGCTTATGTTTGGACTTTTCAAACCACCCTTGTCAAAAGGTAAATGCAATAATGACAGTCTTATTCTAGCCGGTTATTTTCCCATATAAAACCTCTGAATAATTTATCGATTTTCTGAAAAAAATCCTTGGGAGGGGAAAGAGGAAGATTTTGAAATCGGTACAGTATTTTAGGCAAAATGCTCATTTTTAAGATATTTATTCTACCAATCATAGACAATGGCAAGGGCATCCATCTGTTTATTGCTTGTGTTATTTCTTCAATTAATGGTTCATAATTAATTTCAACCATCAAATCAAGTCTCTGCCCAGTTTGTATTCCCAGATATGCAAGTTGGTCTACCAGTTTAAATGGAGAGGTCCCTGGAAGCAAATGTTCTGTGTTTCCCTTATTAAGCAGAAGAATGGAAGATTTTGTGCCATTGATCTTATACCCAGAGATGTCACTGAATTGACAAATTAAGTTCAGTAAGGCAGGTACAGTTCTGCCAAGGTGTGATAAAAACAAAATAACATCATCTGCATAAAGAGCAAGTTTATGTTCTACTTGTCCAATTTTTATTCCTGCAATTTCTGTGCTTTCCCGCACCGCTATAGCTAGAGGTTCCATTGCTAAAGTAAAAAAAGTGGTGACAAGGGACATCCTTGACGGCATTCTCTTTCAATTGAAATTTGGTCTGATAAGTTTCTATTCATTATAATTTTAGCAGTAGGGTTACTATATAATAATTTTATCCATTGTGTAAAGTTATTTTTATACCCAAATCTTTCCAGAACATGAGAAAGATAGGGCCATTCCACCCTGTCAAAGGCCTTTTCAGCATCTAAAGACAGGAGAACTTCATCTGATGTGTCCTTTAAGCCTTGAACAATGTTAAGGACTCTCCTAACATTATTAAATCCTTGGCGACCAAGTATAAGCCCGTTTTGATCCCTATGTATCACACTGGGTAGTGTATCTTGAATTCTCCTTGCTAATATTTTGGATAGAATTTTGAGGTCTGCATTTAATAGGCTAATTGGTCTCATGTTACTGCATCTGTTACTAGGTTTTCCTGGTTTTGGAAGCAATATTATCAGTGCATCTGTCATAGATTTGGGTAGACTACCTATCTGAAATGCTTCCAGAAACATCTCCATCATTGGCTGAAGTAGTTTAGTTTTAAACATTTTATACAAATCTGCCGGGATCCCATCAGGTCCCGGGGTTTTACCTGCCTTCATGCTATCTATAGCTGCACCTATTTCTTCCAATGTAAAGTCTGTCTCAAGTTGCTCAGCAAGCTCCTGTGAAATAGTAGGGATGTTTAACTTGTCCATAAATACTTGTCGGGCTTGTGGATCCAGTTCAGTTTGAGATTTATACAGGTTGTCATAATAATCTCGAAATTCATTATTTATTTAGATGGGGTCTATTACTGTGTCACTGTTATCATTAATAATTGAAGTGATGGTCCTCGTTTGTAGTTGTTTAATTTGCCAAGCTAAAAGTTTACCAGGTTTTTCCCCTTGCTCATAAAATGTTTGTTTGAGCTTCAGCATGCTTGAAGCTGCTCTCGATGATGATAATTTTTCATATTCTGCTCTCAAGAGCATTAGTTCTTTTCTTACTTCAGAGGTGTTATTTCTAAATACTTTCCCTTGTACAGTTCGTATTTTAGACTCCAGCTCTTGTCTTTTCCGATGTGCTTCTCTGGATTTGAATGTAGTATAACTAATTATGTGCCCTCTTAAATATGCCTTAAAGGCATCCCACCTGACTCCTGCTGATGTTTGTGTAGTGTTGGATCTAAAATAATGATCTATTTCTTCCCCCACATACTTAACAAATTCTTTATCCAGCAACCATATTTGATTTAAAGTCCACCTAGGTGGATCTCTAACTAAATTGGCATCCGTGTATATTAGGCTGCATAAACCATGATTAGATATTAGGATATTTTCATAGTAACAATCCTGTATTTTTGAAATCAATAGTGCAGAAACTATAAAGTAATCAATACATGAATAAGTTTCAAAGGAGAGTGAGTGACACGAGTAAGCAATATCATTGGGTTTCAAATATCTCCAGATATCAAGTAAATCTAATTAATAAAATGGTGAATAGTCAGTCTACTTTTGGTATGAGTGTGGTCAGTTCCTGTAGACCTGTCTCTAAGTGGGTCTAAAGTACAGTTCCAATCCCCTGCTATTATATACTCAACAAAAATATAAATGCAACACTTTTGGTTTTGCTCCCATTTTGTATGAGATGAACTCAAAGATCTAAAACTTTTTCCACATACACAATATCACCATTTCCCTCAAATATTGTTCACAAACCAGTTGAAATCTGTGATAGTGAGCACTTCTCCTTTGCTGAGATAATCCATCCCACCTCACAGGTGTGCCATACCAAGATGCTGATTAGACACCATGATTAGTGCACAGGTGTGCCTTAGATTGCCCACAATAAAAGGCCACTCTGAAAGGTGCAGTTTTGTTTTATTGGGGGGGGGGGGGGGGATACCAGTCAGTATCTGGTTTGACCACCATTTGCCTCATGCAGTGCAACACATCTCCTTCGCATCATCCGTGAAGAGAACACCTCTCCAATGTGCCAAACGCCAGAGAATGTGAGCATTTGCCCACTCAAGTCGGTTACGACGACGAACTGGAGTCAGGTCGAGACCCCGATGAGGACGACGAGCATGCAGCTTCCCTGAGACGTTTCTGACAGTTTATGCAGAAATTCTTTGGTTATGCAAACCGATTGTTTCAGCAGCTGTCCAAGTGGCTGGTCTCAGACGATCTTGGAGGTGAACATGCTGGATGTGGAGGTCCTGGGCTGGTGTGGTTACACGTGGTCTGCGGTTGTGAGGCTGGTTGGATGTACTGCCAAATTCTCTGAAACAACTTTGGAGACGGCTTATGGTAGAGACATGAACATTCAATACACGAGCAACAGCTCTGGTTGACATTCCTGCTGTCAGCATGCCAACTGCACGCTCCCTCAAATCTTGCGACATCTGTGGCATTGTGCTGTGTGATAAAACTGCACCTTTCAGAGTGGCCTTTTATTGTGGACAGTCTAAGGCACACCTGTGCACTAATCATGGTGTCTAATCAGCATCTTGGTATGGCACACCTGTGAGGTGGGATGGATTATCTCAGCAAAGGAGAAGTGCTCAGTATCACAGATTTAGACTGGTTTGTGAACAATATTTGAGAGAAATGGTAATATTGTGTATGTGGAAAAAGTTTTAGATCTTTGAGTTCATCTCATACAAAATGGGAGCAAAACCAAAAGTGTTGCGTTTATATTTTTGTTGAGTGTATATTCTCCTGGAATAGATGCCAGCATAAGAAATAAATTTGTATAAAATTCTGGTTCGTCTGCATTAGGGCCATATACATTTACTAGATTCAAGGTTGTTGACAGCAGCAAGCCTTGAATAATTAAGTATCTACCAAACTTATCCTTAATTACATTAGAGACCTGGTAGGGCACTGATTTGTCAATGAGAATCATCACTCCCCGGGCTTGTGAAGTAAAAGATGCTGCGTAGATTCTTCCTTGCCATCTTCTACCAATTTTTGTATTGTCCTCTGACAGGGTGTGAGTCTCTTGTAGAAATACAATATTGTTTTATGTAACCCTCTGCAATTCCAGGAAGAGAATTTAATTTCTACCTTCTGTGGCATTTAAGGTGAAGTGAAATTCCTTTAGCATAAGTAAAATGTCTGAGAGCCTTAACACACTTAAACATTAGAACATAGTTTGAACATAATGAACCAAATTGAACAAACAGCCCCATTTACCCAATTTAATGGGAAACCCCCCCTTACTTATTGTTTTCCGGTTAGGACACGGACAGATCTCCAGATCAGTCCACCAAGCTTTAAAGTCGTTACGAAATAAGAGTAAAACACAAAAAAATAATGAATTATTTGTTTCTCCTGCTCCACGTTTCTCATCCATCAAAACACTGCTGAATAATATATTTTACTGTACAGATCTCACATTATTTGACACAAGCAAGTGAAAGAAAAAACTCTTGGGGTAGAAAAAGAAAGAAAGAATCCCTCTCCAAAAAAGCTTTAACCTGAGGGCATCACTTCAGTTTTGCATTATATGCTGATTATTTTAGGATATATTTTCTGAACTTAATTGAACTAGAAAGTGCAAATTTAAGGAGTCCATGTGCCTTAGTCTCAAAACATAAAGAAAATTCACTGAAGTGTTTGAGTGTAATTTTAAAAAAACTATAATAATAAACTGAGGGCCTCACTTGAGTCTTGCCTTATATGCTGATTGTTTTAGGATGTCTTTTCTAAACTTAATTTAACCTCGAAGTGCAGATTTAGGGAGTCCATGTTCTCATCCTTAATCTCAAAAACATAAAGAAAATTGACTGAAGTGTTTGAGTGTAATTTAAGAAAAAAAACACAAAAAAATAATAAACTGAGGAAAACACTTAAGTCTTACATCGTATGATGATTGTATAAGGATGATTTCTGAACCTAATTTGACTTAAAAATGAAAGTTTAAGGAGTCTTTCTCGTCTCAGTCTTTATCTCAAAAACACAGACAAGATTTTTTTTTTCTTCCCCTTTCCCCCCCCTCCTTCACTGAAGTGTTTATGTGTGTGTCCATACACACTCCAGCACCATTATTCAGTATTTATTCATCCAGTTTCCTCCTTTATCTTGTTTATGAAGTCTTGGACCTCAGTCGGACTCTTGAATGTGTGTGTTTTTTCCCTGTATGTTACCATCAGTTTAGCTGGAGGGACGAAGCCGTGTTTCAGTCCCAGGTTCCGAAGCTGCTGACGGACTGTGTTGTACTGCCTCCGTTGTTTGTGAACCTCCGTTGCGAGATTGTTATAAAATCGCACATGTTGGTTTTTGTAAAGGATATCCTTTTTAGCGATCGCCGCTTTGATCACAGTCATTTTGTGCTTGTAATTCACAAACCTCATAATCAAAGTCCGTGATGGTGCCTCGTTGCCTCTCCACGGCCCGACCCGGTGCGCGCTCTCCATCACTAATGGGCTCCGCAGGGGGGACATGTCCAACACCTCCAGTATCCAGGATTCCAAAAACGAACACGGGTCCGGGCCTTCAGCGCCTTCGGGGAGTCCCACCAGCCTCAGGTTATTCAGTCGCGTCCTGGTCTCCAAGTCAATCATTTTCTCCTCCAGCACTTTATTTCTCTCCATCAGCATTTGAACCGTGCCCCGAAACTCACCGTGCTCGTCCTCCACAGTTGATACACATATCTCTGCTTGTGTTATCCGTTCAGTACAGTCTTCCAAATCTTTCTTAGTTTCCTCGACGGCGGCCAGGATCCCATCTAACCTCATCGAGAAATCACATTTTAGGTTGCTTATCGCGTCACAATTTCTTCTTTAGCCCCGGTGAGTTCACTGTTATTTTGGGTCGGCACGTCAGAGTTACTGCTCGCCTCGGGGTTAACATTAGCTTCTCTGCTAGCTTTATGCTTCATGCTATGCGTTCCAAAATCAGTCAGCTTCACCTGCGCCTGTATTTTACCGTTTTCCTCGTTCGGTTTTGTTTGCCTTGGCATCGTCGTTTATACTGAAAAAATTCCTGCACTTTCAGGACCAATTATGGTGTTATATCTCAGGCTTTACCCAGGATTTCGGTGGAGCGTAGAAAAGCGTGACTCAGTAGCATGCGGCCATAACCGGAAGTCCTCATTGGTTTAATTTAATTTAATTTAATTAGCTTATAATGGGCCAAATCACAGCAAAAGCCGTCTCAAGGCACCTTACATAAAACTGAATAAATAATTAAAAATGAATAAAAATTCAAATACATAAATAAAAAGAGAAGTAAAAGAATAAAACAAATAAAAATAAAAACTATCAATAAGAAAGAGAATAAAAATAGGTTTTGAGTCTTGACTTAAAAATGTCCACAGACTCAGACTGCCTCACAGTCGCAGGAAGACTGTTCCACAGGTTGGGTGCACGATACAAAAAGGCTCTTTGACCTGCTCACTTCTTCTTCACCCTGGGAACACAGAGAAGTCCCGTATCCTGCGACCGCAAAGCCCGGGCCGGCACGTAGAGTTCCACCAGATCAGCCAGATAAGATGGTGCCAGTCCATGAACAACCTTATAAGTCAATAACAAAACCTTAAAATCTACTGTCACAGAGACAGGGAGCCAGTGTAAAGATGCCAAAATGGGTGTGATATGTTCAGACCTTCTGCTACGTGTCAGAAGTCTGGCGGCAGCGTTCTGAACCAGCTGAAGACCCCTAATGCTGGACTGTGGTAACCCTGAAAATAGAACATTACAATAATCTAGTCGAGAAGAAACAAAACCATGAATCAGGGTCTCAGCATCAGCCTTGGACAGGATGGGGCAGATCCTCGCTATATTTCTCAGATGGAAAAAAGCAGTCCTAGTAACATCCCTGATGTGGAGGTCAAAAGACAGCGTGGGATCAAAAATTACCCCAAGGTTCCTCATTATGTCAGTATGATGTATGACACAGGAACCCAGGCTGAGCACCAGCTGGTCAAACTGATGCCGATGTGTCGCTGGACCAAGAACCATCATTTCAGGCTTATCAAAGTTTAAAAGTAGGAAGTTACTAGACATCCAACTTCTCACTGATAGAAGACAATCCTCCAGGGATTTTATGGGAGTGAGATTTCCCGCAGTTATCGGCATGTACAACTGAGTATCATCAGCATAACAATGAAAGGCAATCCCAAAACGCCGCAGTATACGCCCAAGGGGTGCCACATACAGGGAGAAAAGTAAGGGGCCTAAAACAGATCCCTGTGGAACCCCAAATCTCATGTCAGCAAGGTCAGAGGTAGTGCCATTATACAAGACACACTGAGAATGACTGGACAGATATGACGTCAATCAGGCAAGGGCACTTCCAGTAATCCCAAAAAAATTCTCCAACCTATTGCGCAAAATATGATGATTCACGGTATCAAACGCAGCACTGAGATCTAACAACACCAAAACCGTAGTGGTGTCTGAGTCCGTTACTCGCAGAAGATCATTCACAACTTTAGTGAGCGCTGTCTCTGTGGAGTGATATTTCCTAAAAGCAGACTGCAGCGGCTCAAAAATCATTCTCAGTAAGGTGGTCTATGAGCTGCCGTGAAACCACCTTTTCTAAAATTTTGGAACAGAATGATAGATTTGATATCGGCCTGTAATTTTTCAATACACTAGGGTCAAGATTAGATTTCTTAAGTAATGGTTTAATCACTGCTTATTTAAAACATTTCGGAACAGATCCAGAGGTTAATGACAGATTAATAATTTCCAGCACAGTTGGCCCAAGAGTGGGCCACAGGTCCTTAAACAATTTTGTTGGTATGGGATCAAATAAACAGGTTGTGCTTTTTGTAGACGCCACAAGTTTCGTCAGCACGCCCAATGAAATACTATTAAATTCTGTCAATCTAGGTAACACCTCAATGGTAGTGCCCACCTCCATAGCAGGTTTTAATGGCTGGGCCTCTAACCTTAGTGACATGAAATTTGGGGTTCCTCAGGGGTCTGTCTTAGGCCCCCTGCTTTTCTCCCTTTATATAGCACCCCTTGGGCACATATTGTGGCGTTTTGGGATTACCTTTCACTGCTATGCAGATGATACTCAATTATATATATGCCGATAACTGCTGGTAATCTCGTTCACATAAAATCCTTAGAAGATTGCCTTGCAGCAGTGAGAATTTGGATGTCTAGAAACTTCCTACTTTTAAACTCTGAAAAGACTGAAATGATGGTTCTTGGTCCAGTGAGACATCGGCATCAATTAGACCAGTTAACACTCAGCCTAGGCTCGTGTGTCATACATCACACTGACAAAGTGAGGAACCTTGGGGTAATTTTTGATCCTTCTTTGTCCTTTGGCCTCCACATTAGAAATATTACTAGGATTGCTTTCTTCCCCCTGCGAAATATAGCGAAGATTCGTCCCATCCTGTCTACTAGCTATCGTATAAAACTAACCGGCAGTTTTATAAAAAAAAAAACTATATGGATTTGATTGACATGCGATTACACCAATCATGCTTGAACCCTCGTGCACATGCGTGAGTTTTTTCACGCGTGTCGGTGTCATTTCCCTGTGGGCAGGCCTTGAGTGAGATGTGGTCCCGCCCTCTCGGCTGAATTCCTTTGTTTCACACGCTGCTCCAGACGGCGCGCGTTGCTTTATCAAAAATTTTTCTGGATCTGTGAGGAATATCCGAGTGGATACTATTTGAGAAATTAAGCTGGTTTTCGGTGAAAAGTTTAACGGCCGATGAGAGATTATGGGGTGTTTCTGTCGGTGTAAGGACTTCCCACGGACCGGGACGTCCTGCAGCGCTTCCAGGCGCCGTCCTCGGCCTGTTTCGACCTGAAAACATCCTAATTTAAGGCTTAATTTACCCAGGACGTCGTGAGAGAACAGAAAAGATTCAGAAGAGGCCGGCATGAGGAATTTATGCGGACATTCCACTGTTTAAGGACATTTTTTAATGACAGACGTGCGCGCAAATGACTCGGCGAATCTGTGTGCGCCGCGACAGGAAAAACACCTCCGTGTTGAAAACCATTTGTAAAATTCAGGCGGCTTTTGATGGCTTTCAACAAGTGAGTAACTGAGAAATTGTTTAACAGCTTGGGCATGTTCCAACTTGCCCGTTAAGGTTTCCAACGGAGGTGTTTTTCCTGTCGCGACCCCCCGCGGTCGGGTCCGGCCCGACATGCGACTCTGCCCGCACGTTCTTTCATTACAAAATGTCCGTTAACAATGGAATGTCCGAATAAACTCCTCATGCCAACTTCTTCTGAAAGTTCTCTGTTCTCTGACGACTTACTGGGTTAACAGAGCCTGAAATGTGGAAGTTTTCAACTTGAAACGGCGAGACGCTGCCGCCTCGAAGCGCAGATCGCCGTCAGGCGCCGTGGGCCGCCCTTAAAGCGACAGTTACAGAGCAAAATCTCTCATCAGCCGTTAAAATTTTTACCGAAAACCAGCTGAATTTATCAAATGGTGTCCACGCAGTTGTGCCTTACAGTTATGAAAAAATTTTGATCAAACAAAGCAGCAGTCTCTGAGCCATTCGTAAACAATGAAAAAAATCGACGAGAGGGTGGGCGGCTCCTCACTCAAAGACTGCCCACAGGCGAATGAAGTAACCGACAGGCATGAAAAAACTCTTGCATGCCCACGAGGGTTCAAGCATGTCTGATGTAATCACACGTGATTCAAATCCATATGATTTTTGAAAAAAATAATAAGGTCGGATACTTTTCTAATAGACCTCGTATGGTTGATGCTGAGACCCTGATCCATGCGTTCATCTCTTCTAGATTGGACTACTGCAATGTTCTATTTTCTGGTTTACCGCAGTCCAGTATTAGGGCTCTCCAATTGGTTCAAAATGCTGCAGCCAAACTTTTGACACAAAGCAGAAAGTTCGACCACATTACACCCATTTTGGCGTCTCTTCACTGGCTTCCTGTCCCAATGAGATCAGGTTCTGCTACTAACCTATGAAATTATTCATGGACTGGCACCTCCCTACCTAGCTGACCTAATTAAACCTTACGTACCGGCCCGGGCTTTACGTTCTCAGGGTGCAGGACTACTTTGTGTCTCTAGGGTGAATAAGAAGTCTGCGGGTCACAGAGCTTTCTCTTATCGTGCCCCTGTTCTGTGGAATGGTCTCCCTGCGTCAATAAAACAATCAGATTCTGTTGAGACTTTCAAATCCAGACTTAAGACACACTTATTTTCCCTTTCATATGGCTAGCATACTGGTACAGTTTTGTTTTACGCTTTTTACTCTTTTAATTCGTGTTATTAGTAATTGGAGCGGGCCGCGGCCTCAACTTCACCTAAATTCTGGGTCTTTTAGTGAAGCTTAGGGCTAGTGGCCGGCGATCACCTTAGTATTTCTTCTGTTTTTCTTGTTGATTAATGCTGGCCAATTATACAATATTTTTTTTGTCTTTCTGATGCCTGTTTAAGGTGCAGCTCCATCCAGAGATGGGAGTTGTGTTTGTGTTGGCGACCCTCCTGTCCTGTGCACCAACAGCAATTCTTGTATATTTGTCCGTGAATTGTTCTCTGAATTATTTCTGTAATTTATGTTTGTAGCATGGCCCAAGCAGAGGGTCACCCCTTTGAGTCTGGTCTGCTTGAGGTTTCTTCCTCAGAGGGAGTTTTTCCTTACCACCATTGCTCTGGGGGTTAGTAAGGTTAGACCTTACCTGTGTGAAGCGCCTTGAGGCAACTTTGTTGTGATTTGGCGCTATATAAAGGAAAATAAATTGAAATTGAATTGAAATGGAGGTTTTTCATAAATTTTCCTGGTGAAAGTCACTGAGGTAGTCAAACAACTGCGCAGTGGCAAGGCCCCGGGGTTGATGAGATCCGTCCAGAAATGCTGAAGGCTCTGGATGTGGAGGGATTGTCTTGGATGAGATGTCTCTTCAACATTGCGTTGAGGTCTGGGACAGTGCCTAAGGAGTGGCAAACTGGGGTGGTGGTCCCCATATTTAAAGGGGGACCAGAGAGTCTGTGCCAACTACAGGGGCATCACACTATTCAGCCTCCCTGGTAAAGTTTACTTCAGGGTGCTGGAAAGGAGGGTTCGGCTGATCGTCGAACCTCGGATTGAAGAGGATCAATGCGGGTTCCGTCCTGGTTGTGGAACTCTTTACTCTCACAAGGATCCTGGAGGGTGCCTGGGAGTATGCCCACCCAGTCTACATGTGTTTTGTTGACTTGGAGAAGGTGTATGATCAGGTACTCCGGGAGATACTGTGGGAGGTGCTGCAGGAGTATGGAGTGAGGGGGTCCCTTCTCAGGGCCATCCAATCTCTGTACTTGCAAAGCGAGAGCTGTGTTCAGGTGCTCGGTAGTAAGTTGGACTCCTTTCCGTTGGAGAGAATATATCTTCACCTGGCCTGGGAATGCCTTGGGATCCCCCAGTCAGAGGTGGTCAGTGTGGCACGAGAAAGGGAAGTCTGGGGTCCCCTGCTGCAGCTGTTTAACCCCTGCGACCTGAACCCGGAAAAGCGGTTGAATATGAGTGAGTGAGTGATGAGTGGTTGAGATAGTTTCTGTAGGCATCTAAAAATGCTCATAATTGGGTGAAACCTGATGGAAATCTCTTTGTGGTATGTCAGTGATGTACGTATGTGCAAAATAAAACAAAACACTACTCCATGTATGTTTTTGATTTGTTCATCTGCTATATGATATATTTAACTGAAATGTCTGATCCAGACAACCAATGATTTATAAAGGAAAATCATGAAAATTTTCAGGGGTGCCCAATCCTTTGCATACAACCGTATATATACAGCACAGAATCACAACAGAAGTCACCGCTTGGTTAAACCAAACAATGACTTCTGTTGTGACCTGGTAACCACTCTATGCTAACAGACACTGGTAAGGAAGAACTCCCTCACAGGAACAAACCTCAAACAGACTAGACATGATGACTCCTTTGTTCATATGAACATGGATGCTGGTAGGATGGATGCTGGTGTTGCACCCTGCATGCCAATTAAAAAATATAATGCAATGCTAAAATACCCTCAAATGTATGAGCATAAAAAATAAGACATTGTGGCCTTTGTACCTCTTAAAATAGGTCAAGCTTAGCCATCTTTGAACTAGTCCAAGGTCTGTGTCCCAAAAATTCTCCCTGTGACCCTGGTAGCAATAGGACTGGATTTATATTGAGCACAGACAGTCGACAGAGAGACGGCCTTCACTTCAATACCCGATGGCCATATTTTAGCCTCGGGTAATATGATCATGGCTGACGTTCACCCCACATTTTTACATTAACAGCCAAGTGAATGTGGCTCAACATTCATGTGTCCATGTTCACTGCCCCTCCCTGTCATGTTCACTGTCCCTCCCTTCTATGTTCCATGTTCATGGTAAGTGGAGTTGATTCCAGAAAGCTCTATTTTGGTCTCATCTGACCACATGACCTTCTCCCATGCCTCCTCTGGCTCATCCAGATGGTCACTGGTGAACTTCAAACGGGCCTGGACATGTGCTGGCTTGAGCAGGGGGACCTTGCTGCCCTGCAGGATTTTAAACCATGACATCATCATGTGTTACTAATGTAATCTTTGTGACTGTGGTCCCAGCTCTCTTCAGGTCATTGACCAGGTCCTCCTGTGTAGTTCTGAACTTTCTCAGAATCATCCTTACCCCACAAAGTGAGATCTTGCATGGAATCCCAGACCGACGGAGACTGACAGTCATCTTTGTGTGTCTAACACTTTCTAATAAATAATCATAACAGTTGTTGTTATGTGTCGGACGCAGCCCGGAGAACCGACCAGCGTTTGAAGGACCCAGTATAAAATAAGCAGAGCACGGTACAAAGGATAACAGAGTTTAATGAACATAACAGTGATGTGAAAAAATATAAAAGTGCGCGGTCTGGTCAGCAGCGCCAACGGTCCGGAGCCAGAACCAATTCGGACCCAAGGACCCCGCCGACACCCCCCAGGTGGCCGCGACAAACCGAGTCTGTGAAAGAAGGAATCATTATGTGAGTCCACACTCAACACACAGAGAGAACGCTCAAAGGTGCACAAACAGCAAACACTTCCTGGCTTAATTACTAATCAGCTTCCCACCCTGCAGGCAATGGAACATCCAGTTCACAAAACTCCACTGCAGTGGAAGCTGATTACACGACCAACATACAGCTCAATATAATAAGGTGTGAGGGACACCACATTTACTGACTGTATAAATGTTAGTCACAAAATCTAACGTACCTCAGGAAGTGTGCTGACGAGCGTGAGACCTCACCCTCTCCTCTTTCACAGACCATGCATCAAACCTGGACGTTCTCTGCATCCACTGATGATGAGATGGCTCCCGAGACGACGATCTCACCCGTCTGGTCACAAGGTCGAGTCTCTGGCAAATACACACTGTGTACTCCAGTCTTAAATGCCACCATGTTCCAATCCATGTAGATGCACCACAGCTGTGAGTCCTGATGAGCCGCAGGTGATCAGCCTCAGGTGATCAGGGTGAGGTCCTGATAAACTCAGCTACACAGCCACTCAGTCCCAAATGCAAGCCACCTGGAAGGAAAAACAAAAGACAGGACAAAAGACAGAAACAAAAAGGCAGCCAGGCCCCCCCAGCCATACAACAGTTGTCTTCTACCAAGCTGCTTGCCTGTTGTCCTGTAGTCCATCCCAGCCTTGTGCAGGTCTACAGTTTTGTCCCTGGTGTCCTTAGACAGCTCTTTGTTCTTGGCTATCTTGGACAGGTTGGAGTGTGATTGATTGAGTGTGTGAACAGGTGTCTTTTATACAGGTAACAAGTTCAAACAGGTGCAATTAATACAGGTAAAGAGTGCAGAATAAGAGGGCTTCTTAAAGAAAAATTAACAGGTCTGTGTGAGCCAGAATTCTTGCTGGTTGGTAGGTGTTAAAATACTTATTTGCAGCAGTAACATACAAATAAATTATTAAAAAATCATACATTGTGATTTCCGGATTTTTTTTTTTTTGATTATGTCTCTCACAGTGGACATGCACCTAAGATGAAAATTTCTGACCCCTCCATGATTTCTAAGTGGGAGAACTTGCAAAACCGCAGGGTGTTCAAATATTATTTATTATATTATTATAATATTTATTTTCCTCACTGTATGTTCCATGTTCGCTGTCCCTCCCTGTCCATGTTCATTGTCCCTCCCTATGTTTCTTGTCCCCTCCCTGTCTGTTACATGTTCAGTGTCCCTCCCTGTCCATGTTCATTGTCCCTCCCTATGTTTCTTGTCCCCTCCCTGTCTGTTACATGTTCAGTGTCCCTCCCTGTCCATGTTCACTGTCCCTCCCTGTCCGTGTTCCATGCTCGTGTTCACTGTCCCTCCCTGTCCATGTTCCCTGTCTGTGTTTCCTGCCCGTGTTCACTGTCTCTCCCTGTCCATGTTCCCTGTCCATGTTTCCTGCCCGTGTTCACTGTCCCTCCCTGTCCGTGTTTCATGCTCGTGTTCACTGTCCCTCCCTGTCCGTGTTCCATGCTCGTGTTCACTGTCCCTCCCTGTCCGTGTTCACTGTCCCTCCCTGTTCATGTTCACTGTCCCTTTGTGTCCATGTTCCCTGTCTATGTTCACTGCATCTGCCTGCCCCTGAACAGGCTCAGGTCAGTCTGGTTGCAAAATATCAGACTGCCTGGACATTTGTGTTTCAACAGCAGATTCACCGGCAGGACTTTTCCTTTGCCCAGAATTTAACTCATAATGTCATGCATGGAGTCCAAGGAGAGCTGAACAGACCTCTGGGGAGTGTTTAGCCACAACTCTCACTACATCAGCGCACCGTTTCGTGCTCTAAAAAGTTTTCAAACCATACATGTGATGTACAAGATAAAGAAGATACAAGTATCTGAACTCTGCTGCTGTTGTGTCAGAATAGAAATGTGGATAAATGTGGTGGAGGCTGTGGATTTCTGCAAGTATCTCGGGCTGTGGCTGAACCGCAAACTGGACTGGACAACCCACACCAACCACCTGTACAGGAAGGGACAGAGCAGGCTGGACTTACTGAGGAGGGTTCATTTGTTTAACATTTGGAGGAAGCTCCTGTGGATGTTCTACCAGTCTGTGGTAGCTAGTGTCATCTTTTACACCGTGGTGGGCTGTGGGGGATATGCGACTCTCACTGGACAAACTGCTGGACATTATTATACAATGCCAGTCACCCTCTGCACACCGTCATCAGCAACCAGAGGAGCCTCTTCAGCCACAGACTGCTCCTTCCCAAGTGCAGGACCAACAGACTGAAAAACTCCTTTGTCCCTCAGGGGGAGGAGGAGTAACAGGAAGACAGAGGATGGGAAGGAGAGGAACAGTAGTAGCCAGTAAACCAGTAGCGAGCAGTATTTCTGGTATTTATATTTATATTTGTAAACTGTTTTTACTTTCACTCTGTGTGCTTCTTACCTATGTGCTGCTATACAATGCTGCTGGAACCTCCATGTCCCAGAGGGAGTCTTCCCAAGGGATCAAAGTTCTATCTAATCTAATTTGCATTTTGCATCCTCAGAAATTTCAGTCTTTTTTTTCTGAGTCCTTGGGGCCATCTGCTGAAAACACGGACAAAGAAGTTAGACAGGAGTCTCAGTGCGTATTTTGATCACGACTGATGTCACCCCACATTTGTATAGTAACAGCTGAGTGGCTGAATGAGTACAAATTCATGCTTGAAGGAGAAAAAAAAATTTGATTCAGTATTTTATTTAATGATTTGTTGAATTTAATCAGAATGTTATCCACCCACCTGAATGCATGCAGACGATCTGTACATCTCTCGTCAGCAGAGGTCAGAACGTTGTCTGAGTCAGCTCTTTCTTTTTCTAGGAAACACCCAGGTGGCACTGCAGATCATCAAACGGAACCAGCTGCTGCCCGCATCAGTCCAGAAGGTTTCCCCAGAATCCTGCAGGAAACTCATCTAGTTCACAGGAACATGTGCAGCGCAGTGAGGCTCATGCAGGTTTTGTTGTGGGCAGTTCTGTAATGCTGTTTGGGGCAGCAGACCTGAAGAAGAGGGACAATGTTTTCCTGTTCCAATGCAGAGGTTTTCATCAGAGAAATGCACTGAGGAATGAGGACGTGTGGTTTGAGTCTTTATTTCCCGCGGACTATTTTCACAGGAAAGTGTTTGTTGCGACGTGTTGAATGACTTATTTTGTGGGGATCAGTGAAAATGTATTTTTTCCATTTATTTCATTAAATGTTAATGAATTCTGAGGATCTTTGTCTACATTCCTGATGTCACGTTCACCTTAGCGTAGTTGTGTCGAGTTCATCCATGCAAGCTGGATGTCAACAACTCCAAAATGGTAAACACTGTCATGTGGTCGCTCATTGCATGGAAAGAGCACATAATGAAGATGAACACATTAGCATTTGGTTAACACCCTACCGCAAATCTACAGTAGTGTTCAGAATAATAGTAGTGCTATGTGACTAAAAAGATTAATCCAGGTTTTGAGTATATTTCTTATTGTTACATGGGAAACAAGGTACCAGTAGATTCAGTAGATTCTCACAAATCCAACAAGACCAAGCATTCATGATATGCACACTCTTAAGGCTATGAAATTGGGCTATTAGTAAAAAAAAAAAGTAGAAAAGGGGGTGTTCACAATAATAGTAGTGTGGCATTCAGTCTGTGAGTTCGACAGTTTTGTGTAACAAACAGGTGTGAATCAGGTGTCCCCTATTTAAGGATGAAGCCAGCACCTGTTGAACATGATTTTCTCTTTGAAAGCCTGAGGAAAATGGGACGTTTAAGACATTTTTCAGAAGAACAGCGTAGTTTGATTAAAAAGTTCATTGGAGAGGGGAAAACTTATACGCAGGTGCAAAAAAATATAGGCTGTTCATCTACAATGATCTCCAGTGCTTTAAAATGGACAAAAAAAAAAAACAGATGCGTGGAAGAAAATGGATAGAAGAATAACCCATTGGTCAGCTCCAGGATGATCAAAGACAGGCTGGAGTTACCTGTAAGATGTGAAGAAATCATAAAAAACTGTGGTTATACAACTAAATAGTAGTTTAGTGATTCACAGGATTGCTAAAAAAGCAGTTTGAAAACTGTTTTGAGTTTGTAGCGTCAACAGCAGATGCTACTATTATTGTGAACACCACTTTTCTAATTTTCTTTTTTTTACTAATAGCCCAATTTCATAGCCTTAAGAGTGTGCATATCATGAATGCTTGGTCTTGTTGGATTTGTGAGAATCTACTGAATCTACTGGTACCTTGTTTCCCATGTAACAATAAGAAATATACTCAAAACATGGATTAATCTTTTTAGTCACATAGCACTACTATTATTCTGAACACTACTGTATGTGAACCCTACAATGTGCTACTTACAACTAGGGATGTCCCGATCAGGTTTTTTTGGCCCCGACCCGATTCCAAGTCATCTGATTTTGAGTATCTGCCGATACCGAGTCCCGATCAAATACTTAAAAAAACTGAATGAACAATGAACAAATGCTAAATATATAATAATTTCATTTTAATTACCTTATTTTATTATCACTTAAACAGTGTACTTCTCCTTGAGGTAGCTTGAACAAGCAAGTAATAATCTACCAGACTTAAAAAAATGTACAAATTTCCACGTTATTTTATTTGTCTAAAAATAAATGTCAAAGGTTCCTTATGTTAAACAAGAAATTATCTAATCTGAAATAACAGGTGGTTTTAATTTATACTGTAGATGAAAGGTTTTTAAAGAACCATTTATTGATTTAGCTATTTTAATTACAAGTGTTCTAAACTTTTTTTAAACAGTAATCAGAAATTTTGAGGTAACAAACAACAACAACAAAAAACATTTCCAAGGATTTTTCTTCAGACGTGGTTTCTTCACTGGTCTGTGGTTCAAATCCCTGCCTGACTGGAAAATCACTAAGGGCCCTTGGGCAAGGTCTTTAATCCCCTATTGCTCCCGGTGTGTAGTGAGCGCCTTGTATGGCAGCACCCTAACATCGGGGTGAATGTGAGGCATAATTGTAAAGCGCTTTGAGCGTCTGATGCAGATGGAAAAGCGCTATATAAATGCAGTCCATTTACCATTTGTACAGATCAGTGGTTTCTGCCACTAGTCTTCCGTGTTTTGGCCCAGTGCGTCGTTCCTATTGGACAGCGCGAAGCTACGTCACAGCTCAGCGTCGAAAGTTCAAAAGTCAACTTGAAAAGGAAAATAAAAAAAAAAACTTACATTTGCGTTCTGACAGTCCTCAGTGTCCCTCTGATGCTTTATCAGTGTTCAACAAGTTCAGAGCAGCGCAGTGAACGTGAATGAAGATGGAAGCTCTTTAAGACACGCTCCTAAATGTGATGAGTGCGCACGTCGCTCGTGTGCACACCATCTCTCGCTCCGTTTTGCAGACAAACGATCACATTTTTTTCTTTTTGTTAATCAGACTGATCGTCGTCCTGAGGATTTGGTCAGCACCGGGTCCTGCTGCGCACGGAAGGATGACTGAGCAAGAGTTTCGGTGGGAAAGTGTCCATCATGCCCAGTGTTTCTTTTTATTCACCTCTTTTTGCTCTGTATGCACCACTCTGCTTTTAATCATTAGTGATTGATCTCTGCTCTCTTCCACAGCATGTCTTTTTCCTGATTCTCTCCCCTCAGCCCCAACCAGTCCCAGCAGAAGACTGCCCCTCCCTGAGCCTGGTTCTGCTGGAGGTTTCTTCCTGTTAAAAGGGAGTTTTTCCTTCCCACTGTCGCCAAGTGCTTGCTCATAAGGGGTCGTTTTGACCATTGGGGTTTTTCTGTAATTATTGTATGGCTTTGCCTTACAATATAAAGCGTATTGGGGCAACTGTTTGTTATGATTTGGCGCTATATAAATAAAATTGATTTGATTTGATTTGTCATTCCATCGAGGCGTCAGGCTGAGTGCGTAAACACACAAACAGCAGTTCTGCAAAAGAAACTTTGCACGCGTAACTCCCCCCACCTCTGTCCGGTTGAACTTATGTTTTTTCTTTTGTTCAATTAAAAAAAAAAAAAAAAAAAGATTGGGTTGAACTTTGACCGTGTCATCGCATCGTCTGATTTCAATCAAGTCAGAAACCACGTGATCGGGCTCGATTTCCGATCACGTGATCGGATCGGGACATCCCTACTTACAACCCAATATGATGTGCGTGCAGGTGCTAACCTAGTGAAGTGCATTAAAAGGGTGTGACATGTGAGGCCTAACCCCAAGCAGCAGGCGGAAGGGGAGGCGCGGCGAGTGGACATACACCGGCCCCACCGGGCCCCCAGCCCAACCCCAGATCCGGCAGAGGCGCAAGGGAAACCATGGGACAGGGGGAGGCAGGCAGCCCCGGAGGAGCAGCGGAGGCCAGGGAGGAGCAAACCAACAGGGGGGACAGGGGGCCAGGGAGCCGCAGATGGACGGGAAGGGAAGGTGCAGGATGGGACCCCGGAGGGGCAGGGGCAGCCGAGGGGAGACAGGCGGGCCCCACAAACCCGGAGGGAGAGGCTGGGCCACGTGGGGCCACGTACACCCGAGCCCCAGGGAGAGGCGCCACCCCCCGCCCAGGCACCGGACCCCAACCCACCAACGGCATAGCAGACAGACCCAAATGAAAAGGAACGATGGCCGCCAAACTCTTCCTCCCCCACCACCACCCGGGTCCCCATCGGCGGGCCGCCCAGCCCCCCCCCCCCCCCCCCCCCCGGCACAGAGGTGCACCCATGCCCTGCAAGGGAGTAGCCAAAGGGAGTGAGGGCCAGTACCCGACCCGCACAACCCCGCCACACCCGAGGGGCCAGCCACTCCAAAGACACAATCTCACTCCTCCACCAATTCAATTATATTCAAGAGAAAAAGAAGGAAAAAAAAAAACACACAGTATCAGTCTCTGACAACAAGAGTACCCCAAAGAACTGCAACCTGGATCTGCAGCACAAGAGAGAGAAAAGTCAGTAGGTCAACAATAATAGGAACAAATCATATTCTAATATTAATACAGTACAGGTGCAAAAGTGGCATTCCCTAACAGGCAAAAAAGAAAATAATTTTATTTTATTTTTTTATATTAGCCCTCCAAATTCAAATTTAATGAATTGATAAATAAGGACCATGTTTCATTAAATTTTGGTAATTGTTTTTTTTGACGAAGTGGCTATTTTTTCCATCGATATATATTCCATAAAGACGTTTGACCAGTGGTTAATATTGATTGTTTATTTTTCCAGTTTAGCAAAATTGTTTTTTTTATGTTTTTTTAAGTATAGTTTTAGATTGTTTAGTTGTCAGTTCAATAATTGTTGTGTCTCCAAGTAAACATAAATTAGGAGATAAGGGAATTCTATATCCCAAGATAGAGGACAATTTTTCAGTGACTTTTGACCAAAAACACTGGACAGGTGAGCAGAGCCAAAGAGCATGATAATAGGTATCAGTGGTGTTTAGTTCACACTGTGAACAAACATCAGAGTCTGAGAAGCCCATTTTATACATCTTATATTGTGTAATGTGTGTTCTATGAAGAACTTTGTATTGGCTGAGTTGTAAGTTGGTGTTTTTTGTCATTGAAAATGTGTTTTTACCAATCTGTCCAGTGGTCAGGGTCAGAGGTAAGGAGGAAGTCCACCCCCCATTTTAAGCTGGGTAAATGTAAGACAGTGTCTACGCCTGATATTAACTTATATACCTTAGACAAGGTTTTCTTAATTGGGAGGAGGTTCTTGATGTCTGTCACTAATGTGGGTGGTTCTGGTGGGCACTGATGCATCTGAATTTTTTACATCACTGCATACTTTACTTGATGGTAATGAATAAAATTTACTCCTATAATTCTGCATCAGGTTGTTAAATGGTATAAACCTTTTATTTTGAAAGGGGTGATGCAGGTGTGTGATTCCTTTCTGTTCCCATGAGCTGACATGAAGAGTTGCTTCATTGATTTTAAAGTCTGGGTTGTGCCAAATAGGAGCATCTGTACAGATTTCCATTAGTGAGTTTGTAATGTCTAAGATTTTCCACCAGGCAGTCAGAGTGGAAGAAATCAATGGAGTTTTAAAACATTTATGGCGTTTAATGGAAGTAGTAATAAAGGGTAAATCTGAGAGATTGATGTTATTACATTCTAACTGTTCTAATTCAATCCAGGAGCTGTGGACTGGATCGGGATAAATCCATTTAATCAAGTCTTGTATCTGGTTAGCCAGATAATAATGGAGTAAATTTGGTGCTTCCAGACCACCTTGAGTTTTATTTTTCTGAAGAGTAGCAAGACTAATTTTTAGCTTTCTTATTTTTCCAGTAAAACTTTGAAATGGCCGAATCTAAAGTCTGAAACCATTTGACTGTAGGCTTGAATGGAATCATTGAAAAAAGGTAGTAAATTTGTGGTAATACTTTCATTTTGATAGTTGCTATCCGTCCTAATAAGGAGATGGGGAGGTTGTTCCATTGTTTCATATCATTACAGATTTTGTCAGTGAGTGGGGCAAAGTTCAACTGGGTCAACTCTCCTAATTTAGAAGAGATGTTTATGCCTAGGTACTTAATGTTGCCAGTGGGAAAGGTATAGTGTGGCTCTTGAGGTGAAGGGTTCCATGAATCCTCGGTTAAAGGAAGTATCATCGATTTTGACCAGTTCATAGAGTAATCTGATAGTTGTGAGAAAGTAGTGATCAGTTTAAAGACTTCTTGTAGTGATTCTGAGGGTTATTGGAGATATAGTATGATATCATCAGCATATAAATTGATTTTGTGGTCAGACATTGAAGACTTGATACCCTTGATGTTGACGTTCTGACGTATTGCAGCCGCAAGTGGTTCTATAAATATTGCAAATAATAGTGGTGAGAGGGGGCATCCTTGTCTAGTCCCTTTTTGCAAAGTGAAACTTTGAGAGGTAATCTCGTTGGTTGTAACCGTGGCCTTTGGTGAGTTACTGTATATACTGTAGAGTTGGATCCAATGAATAAGTGATTCTCCAAAGCCAAATTTATGAAATACTCTAATAAGAAAACGCTAAGTGACTCTATCAAAGGCTTTTTCTGCATCCAGTGACACCACTATTGCCTTTGTATCACTACGCTGTGATTTGTCAATGAGATTGAGAAGTCTTCTGAAATTATTGTGAGAATGTCGACCCTTAATGAACCCAGTTTGGTCCTTATGTATTATCGATGGCAATATTTTTTCTAAGCGAGATGCCAATGCCTTAGCAATGATTTTTACATCGGTATTTATTAATGATAGCGGACGGTAATTAGAGGTCAGAGTAGGGTCTTTTTCTGGTTTCAATATAAGTTTTATTGCTGCAGTATTCATATGAGTGGGAATTTGACCTTTAATCCAACTTTCTGAAACAGTCCTAAAGAGTAGTGGAGCCAGTATCTCCCAAAAATGTTTCAGGAATTCTGGAGGAAAGCCATCTGGACCCGGATTTTTTTTTTTTTTTTTTTTTTTTTTTTTTTTTTTTTTTTTTTTTTTTTTTTTTTTTTTTTTTTTTTTAGATTATGTCTCTCACAGTGGACATGCACCTAAGATGAAAATTTCAGACCCCTCCATGATTTCTAAGTGGGAGAACTTGCAAAATCACAGGGTGTTCAAATACTTTTTTTCCTCACTGTGTGTATGTGTATGTATATATATATATATATATAGAGAGAGAGAGAGAGAGAGAGAGAGAGTGAGGAAAATAAGTATTTGATCCACTGTGAATACAAATACAATACAAAGAATGGAGAGGTCTGTAATTTTAATCATAGGTAAACTTCAGCTGTAAGAGAAAGAATCTTAAAAAAAAAATCAGAAAATCACATTGTATGATTTTTAAATAATTTAATTTCCATTTTATTGCATGAAATAAGTATTTAATCCAACAGAAAAACAAACCTTAATATTTGGTACAGAAACCTTTGCAGTTCCAGAGGTCAGACATTTCCTGTAGTTTTTCACCGGGTTTGCACACACTGCAGCATGGATTTTGGTCCACTCCTCCATTCAGATCTTCTCCAGATCCTTCAAGTTTGGAGTTTCAGCTCCCTCGAAAGATTTTCTATTGAGTTCAGGTCTGGAGACTGGCCAGGCCACTCCAGCACTTGAAATGATTCTTATGGAGCCCCTCCTTAGTTGCCCTGGCTGTGTGTTTCAAATTCAAATGTATTTATATAGCACATTTAAAACACAGCTGCAGCTGACCAAAGTGCTTCACAATAATAGAAATACAAAAGTGTAAAATATTAAAGGAAAAGAATAAAATAAATAAATAATCAAAAAATACAGAGCAAAATAGCAGAGCAAAGCATACACCACTTAAGACCCAGCCACGACCCATCTTCAATGCTCTTACTGAGGGAAGGAGGTTGTTTGCCAAAGTCTCACGATACATGACCCCATCCATCCTCCCTTCAGTACAGTGCAGTTGTCCTGTCCCCTTTGCAGAAAAGCACCCCCAAAAGTTATGTTTCTACCCCCCATGCTTCATGGTTAGGATGGTGTTTTTGGGGTTGTTCTCATCCTTCAAACACGGCGAATAGAGTTGATACCAAAAAGCTCTATTCTGGTCTCATCTGACCACATGACCTTCTCCCATGCCTCCTTTGGATCATCCAGATGGTCACTGATGAACTTCAAACAGACCTGGACATGTGCTGGCTTGAGCAGGGGGACCTTGCTGCCCTGTAGGATTTTAAACCATGATGGCATCATGTGTTACTAATGTAATCTTTGTGACTGTGGTCCCAGCTCTCTTCAGGTCATTGACCAGGTCCTCCTGTGTAGTTCTGAGCTTTCTCAAAATCATTCTTACTCCACAAGATGAGATCTTGCATGGAACCCCAGACTGAGGAAGATTGACAGTCATCTTTGTGTGTGTTTCTTCCACTTTCTAATAATTACTCCAGCAGTTGTTGTCTTCTGCCAAGCCTGTTGTCCTGTTGTCCATCCCAGCCTTGAGCAGGTCTAAAGTTTTGTCCCTAGTGTCCTTACACAGCTCTTTGGTCTTGGCCATGGTGGACAGGTTGGAGTGTGATTGATTGAGTCTGTCTTTTATACAGGTGTCTTTTATTACAGGTAAGTTCAAACAGGTGAAGTTAATACAGGTAAAGAGTGCAGAATAAGAGGGCTTCTTAAAGAAGAACTAACAGGTCTGTGAGAGACAGAATTCTTGCTGGTTGGTAGGTGATCAAATACTTATTTCATGCAATAAAATGCTAATTAATTATTTAAAAATCATACAATGTGATTTTTGGATTTTTTTTTTCTTTCTTTTTTTTTATTCTGTCTCACAGTTGAAGTGTACCTACGATAAAACTTACAAACCTCTCCATTCTTTGTAGGTGGGAAAACTTGCAAAATTGACAGTGGATCAGATACTTATTTGCCTCACTGTATATATACAACCCCAATTCCAGTGAACTTGAGACATGTCAAATGTAAATAAAAACAGAATACAATGATTTGCAAATCCTCTTCAACCTATATTCAGTTGAATACACCACAAAGACAAGATTTTTAATGTTCAAACTGATAGACTTTTTTGTTTTTGTGCAAATATCTTCTCATTATGAAATGGATGCCTGCAACGTTTTAAAAAAGCTGGGTCAGGGACAACGAAAGACTGGGAAAGTTGACGAATGCTCAAAGAACACCTGTTTGGAACATTCCACAGGTGAACAGGTTAATTGGAAACAGGTGAGTGTCATGATTGGGTATAAAAGGAGCATCCCCAAAAGGCTCAGCCATTCACAAGCAAAGATGGGGCGAGGATCACCACTTTGTGAACAACTGCATGAAAAAATAGTACAACAGTTTAACAACGTTTCTCAACATTCATTTGCAAGGAATTTAGGGATTCCATCATCTACAGTCTATAATGTAATCAGAATATTCAGAGAATCTGGAGAACTTTCTACATGTAAGCGGCAAGGCCGAAAACCAACATTGAATGCCCGTAACCTTTGATCCCTCAGGCGGCACTGCATTAAAAACAGACATCATTGTGTAAAGGATCTTACCGCGTGGGCTCAGGAACACTTCAGAAAACCATTGGCAGTTAACACAGTTTGTCGCTACATCTACAATTGCAAGTTAAAACTCTACCGTGCAAAGCAAAAGCCAAACATCAACAACATCCAGAAACGCCGCCGCCTTCTCTGGGCCCGAGCTCATTTGAAATGGACAGACGCAAAGTGGAAACGTGTGCTGTGGTCTGATGAGTCCACATTTCAAATTGTTTTGGAAATCATGGATGTCGTGTCCTCTGGACAAAAGAGGAAAAAGACCATCCAGATTGTTACCAGTGCAAAGTTCAAAAGCCAGCATCTGTGATGGTATGGGGGTGTAGTAGAGACTTCGATTCTACCAAGCCATTCATTATCATGACAAGATGATCTCTAAACATAGAATAACGGCAATACCTTACTGTGGAAATTAGAAAAATATCTGTCATATCAGCTTTACATTAGAGCCATACCATGCTGAAGTGATCATAGTAAGAAAATAACTTGTAATCAACGGAAACTCTACTAGTACATTCTCCCTGATCGGAGACTCTGCTAGTAGAATCTCAGATTCTGCCAGATCGCACTTTCTACTTTAAGATATATATCTTAGACAGGGTTTTACTGGGAAGAGGTTCATGATGCCCATCACTAATGTAGGTGGTGGTAGTGGGTACTGACATATATGGGCAGGGAACATGACATCACAGTCTCATCATGGAGACTGTAGGAAAGGGGGGAAGATCCCTGTCTTCTCACACACAGGAAGAAGGGAGATCAGCATTGAGCCCTAAATACCCTCTGGCCAGCCTGTGGGACCTGGTGTGTATTGAGGGAAAGTTTGAACCCTGTATCCCTGGATGTTTGTACCAAACTATGAGGGAGAAACAGACAGAGTTGCTCATCATTATTACAAAGATTTTTTTATTTCAATTTATCTTCATTTATATAGTGCCAAATCACAACAGAGTTGCCTCAAGGTGCTTCCCACAAGTAAGCTTTAACCTTACTAACCCCCAGAGCAGCAGTGGTAAGGAAAAACTCCCTCTGAGGAAGAAACCTCAAGCAGACCAGACTCAAAGGGGTGACCCTCTGCTTGGGCCATGCCACAGACACAAATTACAGAACAATTCACAAAACGAATATACAGGAAATGCTAATGGTGCACAGGAAAGGAGGGTCTTCAGCACAAACACCACACCCATCTCTGGATGGAGCTGCACCTAAAACAGAGAGAAAAACCGAATCAGGCATCAGAAAGACAAGAAATACAGTATAATTTGTCAGCATTAAACAACAAGAAAAACAGGAAATACTAAGGTGATCACCGGCCACTATCCCTAAGCTTCACTAAAAGACCCAGAATTAAGGTCAAATTGAGGCTGCGGCCCGCTCTGTTTCCTAATAAAATGAATTAAAAGAGTAAAAAGCGTAGAACTATACTATGCCAGTATGGTAACCATACGAAAGAGAAAATAAGTGCGTCTTAAGTCTGGACTTGAATTTTCTAGTGAACCTGACAGACAGTTAATGATGTTGTTGATCAATTTAATCAGTGAAGTTGTGTGTGTGCGATTTTAGCGCGCGGTCTTTTGCCATGTTGTGGGCACACCAGCCAAGTCGCAGGCCGGTCTGCTGCATGTCGTGCTCTCGCCCAGCACAGCGCAATTCCAGAGCACCCATAGGAGACATTTCAGGGTCCTGTGTCAACGGCAGTCCTGTCAGTCTACTGATTAGAAAATTATTGAAAATCAACATGATTTTGAGGATAAGAATCTTATCTGGTGTTGCTTTAATCCTGTATTAATATGATGTTGGAACATTTTTCCTTTTTGATTCCTGCACAAACTGAAATTGGTCAAACTTCAGACCAACTTCTCTGAAAGTATAAAGTGCATCTTTTTGGTGCAGTAATGGCAGGAACCTTGTGCTTGATGTTGGGAAGGTTCTCATGGTACCAATGAGGTCTAAAGCAAAAGAAATAAAATAAAAACTCAAAATAACCTTCAGATTTTAAATTTGACATCAGTGTTGTACTGACTTACTTGTAGCCGAGAAACTGTTATAAAAGTTAATGTTGTTAATGTTCTGTCATTTATATTTACCATTATAATTTGTCTTAATAATTGATTGTGACTAATAGATTGCCATTTTATTACTGCTATACCACTAAGTTTGCTGTGATAGCATTTAACACTCAGTGTATTGAACTGTTTTATATGTTAAAGGTTGTATTGCAGAACAATGACATGGGCGAGGGAATTAAAGCACAGATAAGATTGATGAGGTGAGATATTCATTAATCAATGGGTGATGAAAAAGCAGAAAATAGTCTATGAGACTGATTGTCTTATGCTACGTGATGAGTGTGTGTGTGTGTTTGTGTTCATTTCAGCTGCTCCCATCACGGGACAGGGTTGTCACAGCAGACATGGCCAGATCCGCATTGGTAATTGGTCTCTGATCACTCACTTATTAAGTTTACAACTCCAGTTTCACCTGAAGAAAGAAAAGAACACTAAAAGGAAAGAAGGAGAAAAAAAGACAAAAAAAAAACAAAGGTAAGTGAATGGTCATGTGTGAATGAAGATTGCTCAGTTGGTGGAAGCAGCGGGTGGATAAACCTCCCCACTGTCAGCTGAAGTACACTACTGTAATAATCTTATGCTTTAAAAGGGAACAGAAACGCTTTTTGAGAATTTGTTTGCGCATTCCTTGGTAAAAGTTGCAGAATGTTTGAGCGCAGTGTAGATAATATTATTTAAATCAAATTTGCCACTAAATTGACACGTAAATGGCCATTGGCTGAAGTCAGTGGAGGGCACTTCTGTTTGACGTCACTGGTTGGGATCGTCCTCTGCTGGGGACGAGTGCAGTTTACTGAGTTCACTCACTGAAGTTCTATTAGTCTCGTCAAGAAACAGGTGGAATATTATAATAAGCTGCGCATGTTGGCAAAGCCACAAACGCAGGAACAAGGGAGACAATATTTCCTTCCATAAGTAAGTGGTTTTGGTTCTTCTTGTCACTTTGTCTGTGACATTTGTTTGATAAACAGGTGTATGTTTCCTGCCCGTGCCTGGGTCGTCCGAGGACACGGACGACACTCACATACACCAGTCACACACAGATGTGCACACACACCACTGACTTCAAGAATGAAACTCAGTCAATAAGGGATAATTGTGTAAAAACATAATATATATAATGGTTTTAGGAGCCGCGCTGTGCTGAAAACAGCAGCAGCAGCTTACAATGCAGATCTGTGTAACTTTCAACACTAATATTTCAGAATGTGTGGGTGTCAGAGTAAGTTTAATACTTTCCTGACATGATTTAATGTTAATTCATTTTACTGGCTTGATATCCAGGTCAGAATGGCATTTTAACATTTTGTTTTAACATCCAGGAAGTTCATCAGTATTTTACGCGGTTAGGAGGCGTCATGTCACTGTCCATGAAGGGTTTAGTGGGCAGCATTGGGAGTGCAGACTCTAGTAGTCATATATAACCTCTTTGTTGGTGCCTCTGGTTGGGAATCTCAGAACAAGGCTCATCTTCCACCAAACCGGTGACATCACCCACCTGACCTGCATAAATGGCGGCAGCCGGTCGATGTCAAAGCCTCTCAGACCACAACTAAAACAAGATTTTCTGTAGATGTTTTATGATCACTTGCTTGCCTCTACTGGTGGTTGGCTCTCACTGCGGTATTGTATCACTTCCTGTTCCAGAGCACAGCGGTGTTTTGCTGTATCTGTTAGCTGTTTAATCTGCGCAGTTAGATTGATCTAGTTATCTAGATTACGATTTGTTTCACAGTGTAATCTTCACGTGCCTTAACTAAAGCACTCCTTCTGCTGAATCACCTCTAAATTATTTACACATTATTCACTTTGCGTGTTTTTAGGAATCCGCTAGCTTAGCGCAGCTACTAGCTCTTAGCCGATTTAGCATGGCGGCTTCTCCTGTCTCTCCCGCACTTTTCTGCTCTGGGTGTGAAATGTTTAGTTATTCCTCGGCCTCCTTTAGCAGTAATGGTACTTGTAATAAGTGTATCTTATTCGTAGCTTTGGAGGCCAGGCTGGGCGAATTGGAGACTCGGCTCCGCACCGTGGAAAATTCTACAGCTAGCCAGGCCCCTGTAGTCGGTGCGGACCAAGGTAGCTTAGCCGCCGTTAGTTCCCCCTGGCAGATCCCGAGCAGCCGGAAAAGCGGGCCGACTGGGTGACTGTGAGGAGGAAGCGTAGCCCTAAACAGAAGCCCCGTGTACACCGCCAACCCGTTCACATTTCTAACCGTTTTTCCCCACTCGGCGACACACCCGCCGAGGATCAAACTCTGGTTATTGGCGACTCTGTTTTGAGAAATGTGAAGTTAGCGACACCAGCAACTATAGTCAATTGTCTTCCGGGGGCCAGAGCAGGCGACATTGAAGGAAATTTGAAACTGCTGGCTAAGGCTAAGCGTAAATTTGGTAAGATTGTAATTCACGTCGGCAGTAATGACACCCGGTTACGCCAATCGGAGGTCACTAAAATTAACATTGAATCGGTGTGTAACTTTGCAAAAACAATGTCGGACTCTGTAGTTTTCTCTGGGCCCCTCCCCAATCGGACCGGGAGTGACATGTTTAGCCGCATGTTCTCCTTGAATTGCTGGCTGTCTGAGTGGTGTCCAAAAAATGAGGTGGGCTTCATAGATAATTGGCAAAGCTTCTGGGGAAAACCTGGTCTTGTTAGGAGAGACGGCATCCATCCCACTTTGGACGGAGCAGCTCTCATTTCTAGAAATCTGGCCAATTTTCTTAAATCCTCCAAACCGTGACTATCCAGGGTTGGGACCAGGAAGCAGAGTTGTAGTCTTACACACCTCTCTGCAGCTTCTCTCCCCCTGCCATCCCCTCATTACCCCATCCCTGTAGAGACGGTGCCTGCTCCCAGACCACCAACAACCAGCAAAAATCTATTTAAGCATAAAAATTCAAAAAGAAAAAATAATATAGCACCTTCAACTGCACCACAGACTAAAACAGTTAAATGTGGTCTATTAAACATTAGGTCTCTCTCTTCTAAGTCCCTGTTGGTAAATGATATAATAATTGATCAACATATTGATTTATTCTGCCTTACAGAAACCTGGTTACAGCAGGATGAATATGTTAGTTTAAATGAGTCAAAACCCCCGAGTCACGCTAACTGTCAGAATGCTCGTAGCACGGGCCGAGGCGGAGGATTAGCAGCAATCTTCCATTCCAGCTTATGAATTAATCAAAAACCCAGACAGAGCTTTAATTCATTTGAAAGCTTGACTCTTAGTCTTGTCCATCCAAATTGGAAGTCCCAAAAACCAGTTTTATTTGTTATTATCTATCGTCCACCTGGTCGTTACTGTGAGTTTCTCTGTGAATTTTCAGACCTTTTGTCTGACTTAGTGCTTAGCTCAGATAAGATAATTATAGTGGGCGATTTTAACATCCACACAGATGCTGAGAATGACAGCCTCAACACTGCATTTAATCTATTATTAGACTCTATTGGCTTTGCTCAAAATGTAAATGAGTCCACCCACCACTTTAATCACATCTTAGATCTTGTTCTGACTTATGGTATGGAAATAGAAGACTTAACAGTATTCCTTGAAAACTCCCTTCTGTCTGATCATTTCTTAATAACATTTACATTTACTCTGATGGACTACCCAGCAGTGGGGAATAAGTTTCATTACACTAGAAGTCTTACAGAAAGCGCTGTAACTAGGTTTAAGGATATGATTCCTTCTTTATGTTCTCTAATGCCATATAACAACACAGTGCAGAGTAGCTACCTAAACTCTGTAAGTGAGATAGAGTATCTCGTCAATAGTTTTACATCCTCATTGAAGACAACTTTGGATGCTGTAGCTCCTCTGAAAAAGAGAGCTTTAAATCAGAAGTGCCTGACTCCGTGGTATAACTCACAAACTCGTAGCTTAAAGCAGATAACCCGTAAGTTGGAGAGGAAATGGCGTCTCACTAATTTAGAAGATTTTCACTTAGTCTGGAAAAAGAGTCTGTTGCTCTATAAAAAAGCCCTCCGTAAAGCTAGGACATCTTACTACTCATCACTAATTGAAGAAAATAAGAACAACCCCAGGTTTCTTTTCAGCACTGTAGCCAGGCTGACAAAGAGTCAGAGCTCTATTGAGCTGAGTATTCCATTAACTTTAACTAGTAATGACTTCATGACTTTCTTTGCTAACAAAATTTTGACTATTAGAGAAAAAATTACTCATAACCATCCCAAAGATGTATCGTTATCTTTGGCTGCTTTCAGTGATGCCGGTATTTGGTTAGACTCTTTCTCTCCAATTGTTCTGTCTGAGTTATTTTCATTAGTTACTTCATCCAAACCATCAACATGTTTATTAGACCCCATTCCTACCAGGCTGCTCAAGGAAGCCCTACCATTATTTAATGCTTCGATCTTAAATATGATCAATCTATCTTTGTTAGTTGGCTATGTACCACAGGCTTTTAAGGTGGCAGTAATTAAACCATTACTTAAAAAGCCATCACTTGACCCAGCTATCTTAGCTAATTATAGGCCAATCTCCAACCTTCCTTTTCTCTCAAAAATTCTTGAAAGGGTAGTTGTAAAACAGCTAACTGATCATCTGCAGAGGAATGGTCTATTTGAAGAGTTTCAGTCAGGTTTTAGAATTCATCATAGTACAGAAACAGCATTAGTGAAGGTTACAAATGATCTTCTTATGGCCTCAGACAGTGGACTCATCTCTGTGCTTGTTCTGTTAGACCTCAGTGCTGTTTTTGATACTGTTGACCATAAAATTTTATTACAGAGATTAGAGCATGCCATAGGTATTAAAGGCACTGCGCTACGGTGGTTTGAATCATATTTGTCTAATAGATTACAATTTGTTCATGTAAATGGGGAATCTTCTTCACAGACTAAAGTTAATTATGGAGTTCCACAAGGTTCTGTGCTAGGACCAATTTTATTCACTTTATACATGCTTCCCTTAGGCAGTATTATTAGACGGTATTGTTTAAATTTTCATTGTTACGCAGATGATACCCAGCTTTATCTATCCATGAAGCCAGAGGACACACACCAATTAGCTAAACTGCAGGATTGTCTTACAGACATAAAGACATGGATGACCTCTAATTTCCTGCTTTTAAACTCAGATAAAACTGAAGTTATTGTACTTGGCCCCACAAATCTTAGAAACATGGTGTCTAATCAGATCCTTACTCTGGATGGCATTACCCTGACCTCTAGTAATACTGGGAGAAATCTTGGAGTCATTTTTGATCAGGATATGTCATTCAAAGCGCATATTAAACAAATATGTAGGACTGCTTTTTTGCATTTACGCAATATCTCTAAAATTAGAAAGGTCTTGTCTCAGAGTGATGCTGAAAAACTAATTCATGCATTTATTTCCTCTAGGCTGGACTATTGTAATTCATTATTGTCAGGTTGTCCTAAAAGTTCCCTAAAAAGCCTTCAGTTAATTCAAAATGCTGCAGCTAGAGTGCTAACGGGGACTAGAAGGAGAGAGCATATCTCACCCATATTGGCCTCTCTTCATTGGCTTCCTGTTAACTCTAGAATAGAATTTAAAATTCTTCTTCTTACTTATAAGGTTTTGAATAATCAGGTCCCATCTTATCTTAGGGACCTCGTAGTACCATATCACCCCAATAGAGCACTTCGCTCTCAGACTGCAGGCTTACTTGTAGTTCCTAGGGCCGGTAAGAGTAGAATGGGAGGCAGAGCCTTCAGCTTTCAGGCTCCTCTCCTGTGGAACCAGCTCCCAATTCAGATCAGGGAGACAGACACCCTCTCTACTTTTAAGATTAGGCTTAAAACTTTCCTTTTTGCTAAAGCTTATAGTTAGGGCTGGATCAGGTGACCCTGAACCATCCCTTAGTTATGCTGCTATAGACGTAGACTGCTGGGGGGTTCCCACGATGCACTGTTTCTTTCTCTTTTGCTCTGTATGCACCACTCTGCATTTAATCATTAGTGATCGATCTCTGCTCCCCTCCACAGCATGTCTTTTTCCTGGTTCTCTCCCTCAGCCCCATCCAGTCTTAGCAGAAGACTGCCCCTCCCTGAGCCTGGTTCTGCTGGAGGTTTCTTCCTGTTAAAAGGGAGTTTTTCCTTCCCACTGTAGCCAAGTGCTTGCTCACAGGGGGTCGTTTTGACCGTTGGGGTTTTACATAATTATTGTATGGCCTTGCCTTACAATATAAGGCGCCTTGGGGCAACTGTTTGTTGTGATTTGGCGCTATATAAAAAAAATTGATTGATTGATTGATTGATCTTTAGTGTTTCTTGAACTATGAAAAGAAAACATTTTTTGTGTTTATTCATTCCATAAATAATCCGTAGGCGTTTCTGTTCGCCTTTAAGTGATGCAAAATGGGTTCATGTTACAGTTGTTTTGAAAAACGTGAGGTAGAATTAACAGGTGAATTGAAATACACAAATAAAAAGAGTGCAAAAGTCATGAGGTAGGCAGCATATTATCGGAGCTCCTCGATCATCAAGAAAAACGCCGGGGTTTTTTTAAAGATTGTTTCATATTAACAGAAGAAGTTAAAGAGGCGTTTACATTATGCCCAAACCAAAACAAAGAAACATTCCACAGATGAAAGAAAAAGCTCAAACAGCTGAGGAAGAGTCATCCGAGGACGACACAACTACCCAACCTGACACGGGGGAGCTACAAGTGGATGTGGATGTGGTTAGCCTGCAGACGATGTTGCATGAGCTGAGAGAGTTTCGGCATGAAAATGCAGAAGCTCTTCGAGAAATACAAGAGGATGTTAAGACAGCAGAGTTGATGAAGTCGAAACGCGAGTTTCAGAGGCAGAGGAAAGAGTGCAGGGGCTGGAGGAGTCTACAAGGGAGCTGCTAAAGCTACAGGCTAAACTGGAAGATAAGCTAACAGATCAAGAAGGGAGAGCGAGATGGGAGGATATAAGGATCCACGGCATAGCGGAAGGGTCGAAGAGCAATTCAACGTCAATGACAACATTCATAGAAAATATGTTGAGGGAGAAACTGGAGCTGCCCCCTGCCAACGACCTGAAGATTGAACGTGCGCAACGCGCAATGGGACCTAAACCCCCGGCCAGCTCCCCCTGAGATCCATAGTCGTCAAATTCTCCAGCAGCAAAACTAAAGAAGAAATTCTGAAACTGGTATGGCAAACAAAAGGGGTTTCAGTACCAGGGGAGAAGAGGACTATGCACTGGAGATCCTTAAGAAGCGTAGAGAATACGCAGAGGCTAAAATGGTACTGCGGGAGAATAATATATGGTTCCAGACTCCCTTCCCAGCTAGAATGAGCGTGTTCTACGAGGGAGAGACGAGCCTGCACAACTATGCAGAGGAGGCTCTGAAGGACATGGTGAAGAGAGGTTTCAATCAATCAATCAGCTTTTTTCTTGTATAGCGCCAAATCACAACAAACAGTTGCCCCAAGGCGCTCCACATTGCAAGGCAAGGCCATACAATAATTATGAAACACAGTCTACGTCTAAAGCAACATAACCAAGGGATGGTCCAGGGTCACCCGATCCAGCCCTAACTATAAGCCTTAGCGAAAAGGAAAGTTTTAAGCCTAATCTTAAAAGTAGAGAGGGTATCTGTCTCCCTGATCTGAATTGGGAGCTGGTTCCACAGGAGAGGAGCCTGAAAGCTGAAGGCTCTGCCTCCCATTGTACTCTTACAAACCCTAGGAACTACAAGTAAGCCCGCAGTCTGAGAGCGAAGCGCTCTAATGGGGTAATATGGTACTATGAGGTCCCTAAGATAAGATGGGACCTGATTATTCAAAACCTTATAAGTAAGAAGAAGAATTTTAAATTCTATTCTAGCATTAACAGGAAGCCAATGAAGGGAGGCCAACACGGGTGAGATATGCTCTCTCCTGCTAGTCCCCGTCAGTACTCTAGCTGCAGCATTCTGAACCAACTGAAGGCTTTTTAGGGAACTTTTAGGACAACCTGATAATAATGAATTACAATAGTCCAGCCTAGAGGAAACAAATGCATGAATTAGTTTTTCAGCATCACTCTGAGACAAGACCTTTCTGATTTTAGAGATATTGCGTAAATGCAAAAAGGCAGTCCTACATATTTGTTTAATATGCGCCTTGAATGACATATCCTGATCAAAAATAACTCCAAGATTTCTCACAGTATTACTAGAGATCAGGGAAATGCCATCCAGAGTAACGATCTGGTTAGACACCATGCTTCTAAGATTTGTGGGGCCAAGTACAATAACTTCAGTTTTATCTGAGTTTAAAAGCAGGAAATTAGAGGTCATCCATGTCTTTATGTCTGTAAGACAATCCTGCAGTTTAGCTAATTGGTGCGTATCCTCTGGCTTCATGGATAGATAAAGCTGGGTATCATCTGCGTAACAATGAAAATTTAAGCAATACCGTCTAATAATACTGCCCAAGGGAAGCATGTATAAAGTGAATAAAATTGGTCCTAGCACAGAACCTTGTGGAACTCCATAATTAACTTTAGTCTGTGAAGAAGATTCCCCATTTACATGAACAAACTGTAATCTATTAGACAAATATGATTCAAACCACCGCAGCGCAATGCCTTTAATACCTATGACATGCTCTAATCTCTGTAATAAAATTTTATGGTCAACAGTATCAAGAGCAGCACTGAGGTCCAACAGAACAAGCACAGAGATAAGTCCACTGTCCGAAGCCATAAGAAGATCATTTGTAACCTTCACTAATGCTGTTTCTGTACTATGATGAATTCTAAAACCTGACTGAAACTCTTCAAATAGACCATTCCTCTGCAGGTGATCAGTTAGCTGTTTTACAACTACCCTCTCAAGAATCTTTGAGAGAAAAGGAAGGTTGGAGATTGGCCTATAATTAGCTAAGATAGCTGGGTCAAGTGATGGCTTTTTAAGTAATGGTTTAATTACTGCCACCTTAAAGGCCTGTGGTACATAACCAACTAACAAAGATAGATTGATCATATTTAAGATTGAAGCATTAAATAATGGTAGGACTTCCTTGAGCAGCCTGGCAGGAATGGGGTCTAATAAGCATGTTGATGGTTTGGATGAAGTAACTAATGAAAATAACTCAGACAGAACAATCGGAGAGAAAGAGTCTAACCAAATACCGGCATCACTGAAAGCAGCCAAAGATAACGATACATCTTTGGGATGGTTATGAGTAATTTTTTCTCTAATAGTCAAAATTTTGTTAGCAAAGAAAGTCATGAAGTCATTACTAGTTAAAGTTAATGGAATACTCAGCTCAATAGAGCTCTGACTCTTTGTCAGCCTGGCTACAGTGCTGAAAAGAAACCTGGGGTTGTTCTTATATTCTTCAATTAGTGATGAGTAGAAAGATGTCCTAGCTTCACGAAGGGCTTTCTTATAGAGCAACAAACTCTTTTTCCAGGCTAAGTGAAGATCTTCTAAATTAGTGAGACGCCATTTCCTCTCCAACTTACGGGTTATCTGCTTTAAGCTACGAGTTTGTGAGTTATACCACGGAGTCAGACACTTCTGATTTAAAGCTCTCTTTTTCAGAGGAGCTACAGCATCCAAAGTTGTCTTCAATGAGGATGTAAAACTATTGACAAGATACTCTAACTCCCTTACAGAGTTTAGGTAGCTACTCTGCTCTGTGTTGGTATATGACATTAGAGAACATAAAGAAGGAATCATATCCTTAAACCTAGTTACAGCGCTTTCTGAAAGACTTCTAGTGTAATGAAACTTATTCCCCACTGCAGGGTAGTCCATCAGGGTAAATGTAAATGTTATTAAAAAATGATCAGACAAAAGGGAGTTTTCAGGGAATACTGTTAAGTCTTCTATTTCCATACCATAAGTCAGAACAAGATCTAAAATATGATTAAAGTGGTGGGTGGACTCATTTACTTTTTGAGCAAAGCCGATAGAGTCTAATAATAGATTAAATGCAGTGTTGAGGCTGTCATTCTCAGCATCTGTGTGGATGTTAAAATCGCCCACTATAATTATCTTATCTGAGCTAAGCACTAAGTCAGACAAAAGGTCTGAAAATTCACAGAGAAACTCACAGTAACGACCAGGTGGACGATAGATAATAACAAATAAAACTGGTTTTTGGGACTTCCAATTTGGATGGACAAGACTAAGATACAAGCTTTCAAATGAATTAAAGCTCTGTCTAGGTTTTTGATTAATTCATAAGCTGGAATGGAAGATTGCTGCTAATCCTCCGACCCGGCCCGTGCTACGAGCATTCTGACAGTTAGTGTGACTCGGGGGTGTTGACTCATTTAAACTAACATATTCATCCTGCTGTAACCAAGTTTCTGTTAGGCAGAATAAATCAATACGTTGATCAATTATTATATCATTTACCAACAGGGACTTAGAAGAAAGAGACCTAATGTTTAATAGACCACATTTAACTGTTTTAGTCTGTGGTGCAATTGAAGGTGCTATATTATTTTTTCTTTTTGAATTTTTATGCTTAAATAGATTTTTGCTGGTTATTGGTGGTCTGGGAGCAGGCACCGTCTCTACGGGGATGGGGTAATAGGGGGATGGCAGGGGGAGAGAAGCTGCAGAGAGGTGTATAAGACCACAGCTCTGCCTCCTGGTCCCAACGCTAGACAGTCACAGTTTGGAGGATCCCAAAAAATTGGCCAGATTTCTAGAAATGAGAGCTGCTCCCTCTAAAGTGGGATGGATGCCGTCTCTCCTAACAAGACCAGGTTTTCCCCAGAAGCTTTGCCAATTATCAATGAAGCCCACCTCATTTTTTGGACACCACTCAGACAGCCAGCAATTCAAGGAGAACATGCGGCTAAACATGTCACTCCCGGTCTGATTGGGGAGGGGCCCAGAGAAAACAACAGAGTCCGACATTGTTTTTGCAAAGTTACACACCGATTCAATGTTAATTTTAGTGACCTCCGATTGGCGTAACCGAGTGTCATTACTGCCGACGTGAATTACAATCTTACCAAATTTACACTTAGCCTTAGCCAGCAATTTCAAATGTCCTTCGATGTCGCCTGCTCTGGCCCCCGGAAGACAATTGACAATGGTTGCTGGTGTAGCTAACTTCACATTTCTCAAAACAGAGTCGCCAATAACCAGAGTTTGATCCTCGGCGAGTGTATCGTCGAGTGGGGAAAAACGGTTAGAGATGTGAACGGGTTGACGGTGTACACGGGGCTTCTGTTTAGGGCTACGCGTCCTCCTCACAGTCACCCAGTCAGCCTGCCTTCCCGACTGCACGGGGTCTGCCAGGGGGGAACTAACGGCGGCTAAGCTACCTTGGTCCGCACCGACTACAGGGGCCTGGCTAGCTGTAGAATTTTCCACGGTGCGGAGCCGAGCCTCCAATTCGCCCAGCCTGGCCTCCAAAGCTACGAATAAGCTGCACTTATTACATGTACCGTTACTGCTAAAAGAGGCCGAGGAATAACTAAACATTTCACACCCAGAGCAGAAAAGTACGGGAGAGACAGGAGAAGCCGCCATGCTAAAACGGCTAGGTTTGCCCGTGATGATGTATAAACCACCATCGAACTGGGCCGGCAAAGTGAAAAACCGGATGTGGCACAAAACCCAGTCCCTGAGAGGAGCAGAGCGGCAGCCAGTGACTCCATGAGAAGGTTTTAAAGAAAGATTGGATGTTTTCAGACTGTCTGAGCCCTGAACTTAAGGTCCAGGCACGAATTCTCCACAGTAAGGAGGCATAGTAGTAGTGAATATGGAACAAACAAGTAATAAATCATTGCTATGAGAGATGTTTGGGTTAGGTTTGAGACATTAATAGCATTACATATACTTATATGTTCGGGGATGATCCAAATAAGTGAAAAACATGGACCATTTGGCAAACTTAAAGGAGGACCCTCCACAGGAGAAGAATGGAGGTTTTCCCTCTGAGCTGGCAAAACATCTTGGCTCCATCAGGGTCATAAATGAGACCTCACAACCTGAGACAACGACGAAATGTATTAAGTTCATGTTTATTTGGGACTGTTCTAGTCATGTTCTTCTTTGTGTTTATGTTCTTACAGCGTTTGAGTGGAGGGGGGAATAAGACTAAAGTGACACCTAATGGAAAGTGGAAAAATTCTTATAATGTGAAGGGTTTACTGAATCCAGTAAAAAGAATTAAAATTCTGGGCAAAATGAAAAAAGACAAGGTAGATATTTTATTCTTGCAAGAGACTCATTTAACTGATTCTGAGCATGCTAAAATTAAAAGACGGGGCTTTAACCAGGTCTTTTCATCATCCTATAAAACAGGTCACAGAAGGGGAGTGGCAACACTGATATTGAAAAGATTAATTTTTGAAAAGACAGGAGAAATCATGGACAAATTAGAAATTAGAAGGATCAGAAGTCACTCTCTTAAATGTACATGCACCCCCAGGTGCAATGTGGTGCTCTTCAGACAAATCTTTGATTTAATGATTACAAAAGCCCAGGGAATGGTGATTTGTGGTGGTGACTTAAACCTGAGATTGAATCCAGAGTGGTATGTGTCAAGACACACACAGACTCAGACAAATATGGTGGGCAAAAAGGTGAGAAAGATGATAAAAGAGAAGAGCATCTGTGACGTATGGAGGGAGCTCTGTTGGGAAGGTGTCGTAGCACGGACCCACAACAGGGGGCGCAAATGAACGGACAATGAATAAGCCAAAAAGTAACAATTTAATGTTGTGACAATACACAACTAAATACACAAAATTTGTAAAGTCAATAACACCAGGTGACGTGTGGGCAGGCTCAAAGATAGAAGACCCCCGACGAGAAAGAAGCCGCGTCCCACACGGCTTCCACCACCAACAGTCTGAAGAACACCGGAGCCGCCAAGTCCCGAGTCCCCAGGTGGCCTCTGTCTTCGGCTGTCGACCCTGGTACTGCTGGCAGAAAGCAGAGATAAGATGAATGAGTGTGAGTCCGCACACTCAGTAATCCACAGTCTGCACTCAGTTAGGAGGGAGCACCTCCACCTCCAATCACACACTCATGCAGCTCCTGTTTAAACCACTTATCTGGTTTGGGGTGTGAGGTGAAGCCGTCGCTGTCACACCAAACGCCAATCCCACAGATAAGGACGAACACCACAGGATAACGGCTGCAAAAGAAGTTCAGATTATCACTCAACGGTTTGAGTCAGCAGAGAAATTACCTCTTCGGTAGTCGATTTCTGGGCGAGGAGGTGGAGTTGCAGTCCGGCCTTTATGGTGATGATGATGATGATGATGAACGAGTGACAGCTGGTGCTGAGGATGAATGACAGCTGTCACTTCTTCTGGGTCTGGCGCCCTCTCGTGCTTGGAGCCCGCACTCCAAGCAGGGCGCCCTCTGGTGGTGGTGGGCCAGCAGTACCTCCTCTTCAGCGGCCCAGATAACAAGCTCAGTCCTACAACCAGGGACTATTACCTTTTATTCCCCATTACTCGAGGACTGATTATTTCTTCATGTACAGTAAAGATATCGGTTTTGTAAGGTCTTGTAAAATTGGCATAAAGGACTTGTCGGACCATAGTCCGGTTTACCGAGACATACATTTTAAAAACAACAGAAATTTTCCTTTTCCTGGAGACTTAATTTAAATGTACTTAAAGGAAGGAAGAAATTAAGGAGGAATTTCAGTTATACCTGTCAGAAAATGATAATGGAGAAGTATGGGATCCCATACCAAGTATGGTATGGGATGCAGGTAAGGCTGTCATGAGAGGGAAAATCATTGTAAAAACAGCTCTACAAAAGAGGCTCAGACAGGCAAAACTGGATTGCCTAGAAAAAGAGTTAGAAAATTGGGAGGAAAAAAAAAACATAAAAAGATGCCCAATTGGACATTACTCAGAAAATTAAGGAAATTAAAAATCAGATTAAAGAAATTTACGAGGTTGACATCCAGAAGAAACTAACCTTTTTAAAGCAGAAGTACTACGAAGTAGGTAGTAAATCATCTTAAATTCTGGCTTATAAATTAAGAAAATAACAAGCAGACGGTAATATATAAAATCAAAGATCCAATCACCAAACAATTGAAACTTGACTTTCAGGGCATTCATAGTAGTTGTTTTGAAAAATATTACAAAAACCTACAGTAGTGTTCAGAATAATAGTAGTGCTATGTGACTAAAAGGATTAATCCAGGTTTTGAGTATATTTCTTATTGTTACATGGGAAACAAGGTACCAGTAGATTCAGTAGATTCTCACAAATCCAACAAGACCAAGCATTCATGATATGCACACTCTTAAAGCTATGAAATTGGGCTATTATTAAAAAAAAGAAAAGGGGGTGTTCACAATAATAGTAGTGTGGCATTCAGTCAGTGAGTTTGTCAGTTTTGTGGAACAAACAGGTGTGAATCAGGTGTCCCCTATTTAAGGATGAAGCCAGCACCTGTTGAACATGCTTTTCTCTTTGAAAGCCTGAGGAAAATGGAACGTTCAAGACATTGTTCAGAAGAACAGCGTAGTTTGATTAAAAAGTTGATTGGAGAGGGGAAAACTTATACGCCGTGCAAAAAAGTATAGGCTGTTCATCTACAATGATCTCCAATGCTTTAAAATGGACAAGAAAAACCAGAGACACGTGGAAGAAAACGGAAAACAACCATCAAAATAGATAGAAGAATAACCAGAATGGCAAAGGCTCACCCACTGATCAGCTCCAGGATGATCAAAGACAGTCTGGAGTTACCTGTAAGTGCTGTGACAGTTAGAAGACGCCTGTGTGAAGCTAATTTATTTGCAAGAATCCCCCGCAAAGTCCCTCTGTTAAATAAAAGACGTGCAGAAGAGGTTACAATTTGCCAAAGAACACATCAACTGGCCTAAAGAGAAATGGAGGAATATTTTGTGGACTGATGAGAGTAAAACTGTTCTTTTTGGGTCCAAGGGCCATAGACAGTTTGTGAGACGACCCCTAAACTCTGAATTCAAGCCGCAGTTCACAGTGAAGACAGTAAAGCATGGTGGTGCAAGCATCATGATATGGGCATGTTTCTCCTACTATGGTGTTGGGCCTATATATCGCATACCAGGTATCATGGATCAGTTTGGATATGTCAAAATATTTGAACAGGTCATGTTGCCTTATGCTGAAGAGAACATGCACTTGAAATGGGTGTTTCAACAAGACAGTGACCCCAAGCACACTAGTAAACGAGCAAAATCTTGGTTCCAAACCAACAAAATGAATGCCTTGCAGATGTGAAGAAATCATGAAAAACTGTAGTTATACAACTAAATACTAGTTTAGTGATTCACAGGATTGCTAAAAAAGCAGTTTGAACTTAATAGTTTTGAGTTTGTAGCGTCAACAGCAGGTGCTACTATTATTGTGAACACCCCCTTTTCTACTTTTTTTTTACTAATAGCCCAATTTCATAGCCTTAAGAGTGTGCATATCATGAATGCTTGGTCTTGTTGGATTTGTTAGAATCTACTGAATCCACTGGTACCTTGTTTCCCATGTAACAATAAGAAATATACTCAAAACCTGGATTAATCTTTTTAGTCACGTAGCACTACTATTATTCTGAACACTACTGTACTTGGGGCACCCATCCACTTCCCTTCCCGAATTGCTCATAACCTTACGGGAATATGGATTATTATCAGGTTATAAATTAAACACCCACAAATCTGAAATATAGACATTTAATTACTCTCCTAGTCAACCTATCAGGGAGGAACTTAAAATAAATTGGGTCACAATGTCAATCAAATATCTAGGTCTGAATATTCCAAAAAAATCTGAACATGGTAATATCAGAGAACTACGACTTTTTATTTTCCAAAATTAAATCTGATCTGATTAGGTGGAACACAGTCCCCTTTTTAGGATTAAGACAGAGGGTGGAAGCAATAAAAATGAACTTGTTGCCCAGATTATTATATTTGTTCCAAAACATACCAGCAGGGTAGGAGGCCAAGAATCCGCTATAAGGTTCTCCAGTTAGCAAAAGACAAAGGAGGCCTTGCTCTCCCGAATATCAAAAATGACCATCAAGTCGTGCAGATAAAAACTTTGGTTAGTATTTGCAATCCTGCCTATAAAGCAAAGTGGAAAGACATAGAATGTCAGCTATCTAGTGATATTCCACTACAAGCAATTATAGGGGATAGTGGACTGAGTACTTATCTAAAAGACATAAACCCATGGATTAAAATGTCAATTAGGATGTGTCACAAGGTAATCAATGAAAACAAGGCCAAAGAACCATACTGGCTCATAAGATAGATAGGATATGACTCAGACCTCTTACCAAGCAGGATGGACGTAAGGTTTAAACAGTGGGCCGATAAAGGGTTAATAAAACACAGTGACCTGCACTGTACAGCGACAGTTCCAGGATCTTAAAACTTGATTTGGTCTAACTAACCAAGAGTTTTATAGATTTTTGCTATACTTAGACATTACTTAGAGAAAATAATTAAAAAGGAACAATTGCAACAAAACAATTTGAGCTTCGTGAAGATATTTCTACGCAGCTATAGGTCAGACCTTGGACGTGGCAACATATCAAGGATATATAAGGAGCTATGATAACTAGTAGGGGAAGACACTGTATATATAAAAGAGAAATGGGAAAAGGAGAGTAACATCAAGATGCAGATGGAAACATGGGGAAAATTAATTGTACAACAATGGAGGAGTGAATCCTCTGTATTGGAGAGAATTTGGGTGGAAAAATGCAGTTAGATTTTTCAGAGTTGCAGCACAAAGGACTTCTCTGGGAGGATGTACATCTCGCTGGAGATTCTGTGGTGAGAGCAAGGCAACTCATTTTCATGTGTTTTGGGACTGCCCGGTCATTTCAGAATACTGGAAAGAAATTAAATTGAACATGGAGAAAATTATGAAAATAGTGATCCCATTAGGGTTTGAGACATTAATTATATTTGGGGCTGAGACCGGACGCTGTGAAGGGACCTGAGAACAAAAATATATGTATAATATCTTTAGTGGTGGGCACAGATAACTAAAAAATGAACTTCGATAACAGATAATCAGATAACTGAAAAGGTATCTTTGATAAAGCTAAAACAATAAACCACCCAAAAATGTATCGGAAGTTACAGATAACCGATAAATTCCAGTACTGTCTCTGGTACATTTGCAACTACAGTGGTCCCTCACTATAACGCGGTTCACCTTTCGCAGCCTCGCTGTTTCGCAGATTTTTTTTGTCCAATTTTGCATGCTTTTTTTTTTACAGTGCATTGTGTTCCGCGGCCTCATCGAGCAGCTGGTCTTAACACCGCGAAGGTAGAGCACGCGCATTGTGTTCTGCGTGTCTGTTTATAAGAATCTTCTCGCCCAGAAGAAAAAAGAGCGCCAACAACTACCCATAACTGTGTTCTACACTCGGAAAAAGACACCTGCAGCAAGGTTTGACTCAGTGGAAAAAGACGTGACAGCGCAGCGGCGCCAGGACGAAGAGGCACGATCAGAGGAACTGTGAAATACTGGTCAGTCACTATTAATAATTTCTTATGTGTCCAACCTCATACATTGATCGTTAAAAATAAATTCGTTAGTCCTAAAAGCCATCATAATTATTTATAGGAAAACATAACAAACATACAGATTGCAAAGGATTCTGGGTAAAATGTGCCTCTGCTAAACACTGATTGGTTCAGTCATTTATTATGTAAACCAACACGTTAATGTGATGTGTGTCATGTGTTGGTGTTTACAGATAAATGTGCTTTTGTAAAATATTCCATTTTTTTTTTTATTCGTAAAAACAGGCATTTTTGACTTCCGGTTCCGGTCATGCCTGAGTCAGATGCATAGTCGAATGGCTAACCCGATTTTTCATTTAAATTGCTTATAAATAACTATTAAACGCCACTGACACCCATCACATATAAGATTGGACAAGACTGACGATGAGTTCCAGCCAAAAGCAGACGAAGAAAGACTCTAAAGCCGGCAAAAGTGAGGAAGTCAAGACGAATCAAAAACAGCTAACGCTAGATGCTACTCTGGCTAACAGTGAGATGAGCGACTCCGTGATGCTAATGGAACTCCGCAGGTTTCGACAAGAGTCCGGTCTGACTCAAAAAGACATAATGGAGTCACAGAAATGTTTAGAGGAGTCAATAAAAGAAGTGAATACAAGAATTGACGTACTTGAAAAGAGGCTGTTCACCGCGGAAACCCGAGTGAGTGACACGGAGGACAGAGGCCTGAGACAGGAAAGGACACTTGCGTACTTGCTGAACAGAGAAGCCAAAATAACGGCAAGGCAAGAAGAACTGGAGAATAGATCATGCAGAAATAACATTCAAGTTTACGGGATTGCTGAGGATGAAGAAAATGGCGTGGACATGATACAATTTGTCACTGAATTCTTCAAAACAAGTCTGAAGCTACAAGATGACTTGAACATCTGACTAGAAAGGGCTCACAGAGCCACAATACCAAAGCCAAAAAGCACAGCCCCTCCAAGATCCATAATTATCCACTTTCTGGATTTCAGTGTGAAGCAGGTGGTCTTTCAGCAAGCATGGAAGCAACGAGAACTTCAGTTCAGAGGCAAAAGAGTGTATTTCGACCAGGACTACTCACCTGAGCTCCAGAGAAAAAGAAAGCAGGTATGAGAAGTGATTAAAAAACTCAAACAGCGTGACATCAAGGCACAAGCGCTGTACCCAGCACGGTTGAAGGTGTTTTTGGACACTGGGGTCAAAACCTTTCCATCACTGTGGGAAGCACAACCAACTCTGAATGACCTGGGAGTGAAAGTGCATGTGGAGGAACGTGATATCCTGGAGAGGGAGTTCCACAATAGATGGCAAATTCAAGGAGGACAAGCAAAAACTGAGACTGTTTTGACACCTAAGGAAATCCGAGCCATCATGAAGGCAGCTGACCAACAGGAAGAGTGAGAGAGAATTTTCTCAGGACCTTAGATTTGATTGAAGATTTATAAAAGCATATACATGAAAGGTTAGTGGTGTGACGGTGAACAGTAATTTTATTTCAGTATATATAAGCAATAGCAGCTATAAGTTCTGATTATAAATCGGGTGACTGCATACTATTTTCTTTTTTAACGACTATCATCATCGGGTGTGGGAAGCATCAGAGACAAGGACTAGATGAGGACTGCTGTTTACACTGCTGGTGTACCTGTTCCAGGGAGGTACATCTCCCTGCCCATGTTATATCGGGGGTGGAGGGGTTCTTGTGAATTAGACATCATAATGTTTATTTCAAATAACTTCCACCAGTTCTATTGGAAGTTCTGTTTTGTCAGTTGTTTGTTCTATGTGTTTCTCGGCAATAATATTATGCAAGTATCATTGACAGGAAATGTACAGGGACTTATCCTACTTTATCACAAAAATGGCAAATATTAAACTGGTTAGTTATAACATAAATGGACTAAATCATCCTATAAAGCGTAAGAAAATACTGGCACAGTTAAAAAGACTGAATTGCACTATTGGGCTACTACAAGAAACCCACTTGAATGAAAAAGAACACGCCAAATTAAAAAGAGAATGGGTGGGACAAATATTTTGTGCCTCATATGAGAACTATAAAAAAAGGGGAGTCGCTATTCTTTGTCATAAATTGCTGTGTTTCACACCAGAAAAGGTTCTTAAAGATAATAGCGGATGCTGGATAATGGTTATAGTGTTATGTGTCGACGCGGGTTGAGGAGCGGACCTGCGTCTGACTGAACCCAGCGCTAAATTAACCAGAAAGCGGTTCCAATAACAAAACAATTTATTTTCCCCCTTTTGTGCAATACTCGGTGTACAAACATAAAACGCGTCTGTCTGGCGGAGTGAAGGACGGCGCGCTCTCCAGCGCCCAAAGGGATCGAAGCCCGGCGCCTCTGGACCCACGTTCACCGCCAAACACCCCCCAGGTGGACACGACAAACCGACTCTCTGATGTGTGCTGACAGCATGTGTCCCTCACCTGTCCTCCTTCACAGGCACGATGTGTCAAACCCAGGCGCGGTCCTCAGCGTCTCACAAACGAACATCACAAGGTCGAGTTCCCGGCAATTCTGCTTGAATCACACATAGCTTAAATGCAGAACGCCATCTCATTATCTGCTTCATCTGAAAGTCTTTAAGGTTGCACGTGAGCATCATCCACAGGTGCTGCATATCACGTTGATGAGGGTGAAGGACTCTTCTGCCAGCACCTTCTCCACAGACGATAAATCAGTTTGCATACCACCTGGAGAGCAAAGAAAAGAAAAAAACACCAAAATGTCCAGCCAAACCCCCCCAACACACAACATATAGGAACTATTGGTGAAACTACCTTAACAATACTTAACCTATACGCACCAAATGAGGACAACCCAGGCTTCTTCAGAGAGATAGCACAACTTTTGGCACATCAACATTTTTGTGTTGGCAGGGGATTTCAATTGTATGGCTAATGGGTATGTAGATAAATTCCCTCCTGATCAAAAAAGCCAATCTTCTAAATCCAAAGCATTATGTGGCATGATGGAGGAGCTTGGACTTGTTGATATCTGGAGAGTAAAGAATCCAAGGGTTAGGGACTACACTCACTTTTCAAGAGGTCACGAAAGTCACTCCAGAATAGATATGTTTATTATTTCCAGGCGGGACGCCCACAGAGTAGAGAGTTGTCATATTGAGCCTCAGACAATAACAGATCACTGACCTATAGTAATGAAGATGTGTCTGGATCAAGAAATTCCATCAAAACTATGGAGACTAAATGTGTCAATTTTGAACAATCCTGATGTTGTAAAATATATAAAAGATGAAATAAGTAAATACTTAGATATGAATGATGATGGAAATGTATCTCCCTCTGCTCTGTGGGATGCAGTACTTAGGGGTGAAATTTTATCAATTTCTTCCCACTTGAAAAGAGAAGGGGGGAAATCCAAAAACTCTAGAAGGAAAAATTAAGCAGCTAGAGGCAGATCACAAAAGATCAAATAAAGACAGTATCTTGTCTGATTTTAACAATTGCAGACAGAAATTAAATGACATTTTAACATAAGGCAGAAGGCGCTTTACGTTTCACCAATCAAAAATACTATGAACAAGGTAATAAGGCAAGTAGATTACTCTCCTTCCAATTAAAAAAAAAACCCAAGCTAGTCGAATAGTCCAAAAAGTAATGTGTCCCTCCTCAGGGAACTTGGTATCTCAACCCAAGGCAGTAGCAAATGCTTTTTCAAAATACTGTGAACAACTATATGACTCGATGAGTTCACTAAATAAATTGAAAGACATCTAAACATTTCTTAATCAATTAGATTTACCGAAATTTAACGAGATTGATTCTAAATCAATAATAAGGAACATATCCACAGAGGAAATTAAATCAACAATAAAAAACCTTAAAAGCAATAGGACGCCAGGGCCCAATGGGTTTCCGGGCAAATTTTACAAATGTTTTGAAGAAGAACTTACCCCCATATTATACAGAGTGTTCAATTATGCATTAAACAAGATGGACCCCGCTAAAATATGGTCTGAAGCGATTATCTCTGTGATTTATAAAGAGGGAAAGGACCCCACTCTGTGCACCTCCTACAGGCCAATAAGTTTATTGTATAATGATGTAAAGATCCTGAGTGCTATACTGGCAAAGAGAATTAAAACAGTGATAAACTGATTGATCCAGTTCAAACTGGATTTATGCCCGGAAGATTCGGAGTAAATAATATTAGGCGCACTCTCAATATTATATCTACAGCCCGAGAACTACCCCACCCTTCAATGCTTCTCGCCCTTGATGCTGAGAAGGCATTTGATAGGGTGGATTGGTCCTTTCTGAAACAAGTGTTAGAAAAGATGGGCTTTAATTCAATGTTTAATGACTGGTTTGATGTCTTATATTCAAATCCCAAATCCAGAGTGCGAGTAAATGGTTATATTTCAGATAGTTTTCTCTTGAAAAGCCTTTCGCCAATTTTATTTGCTATCAGATTGAACCCTTGGCCGTGTTAATCAGGAATAACCCACATATATTAGGAATACCAGATAAAATTAGATCTCACAAACTATCATTGTACGCAGATGATGTTATATTATATATTAGTAATCCCGCCACCTCAATACCTGTACTTTTAAATTGCCTCAGGACTTTCAGTAAAGTTTCCGGATATAAAGTAAATGAATCCAAATCTGAAGCCATGATGATTAAGGGAACTTGACCTGTGGAGCTGTCGCACAAAGTTAAATTTAACTGGTCTCCTCAAGGATTTTGATACTTAGGTTTTATAATAACCACAGATCCCTCTCAACTATAAAAAGAAAATATTGGAAAAGTAATCACTCAGATCAAAAAATATTTAGAAAGATGGGAAGTATTACCTCTATCACTCTTCGGGAGAGTGGAAACCATCAGAATGAATGTACTCCCACGATTGCTATATCTGTTCATGTCACTTCCTATTGTGATTCCTGCCACTACATTTAAAAATATACAAAAAATGTTTTCTTCCTTTATTTGGCAAAAGAAAAAACCCAGGATTAAATTCTTTCAGCTGACCAGTAGTAAAGAAAATGGAGGTCTCAATCTACCTAACCTAAAATTATACTGTTGGGCAGCACAATTAAGGAGTGCAATGGAGTGGATAAAACAAAGTGAAAAGACAACCTGGTTATCTCTGGAACAAAGTTCAATCTCTGAAATTCCATTGCAAGCTCTGCTTTTTAGCTCGACTGAAATTTGGAACAAAAACAAAATTACAAACTCTTGGATGAGATGTACCCACAAAGTATTAAATACTATACGGAAAAAAATAAGAGCCCTGCTATCAGTGTCCAGGGCAACAAGGATAATTGATATTTTAGACTTCTTACCTGTGAAAACTGATTCAAGATTCTGTCGTGGCTCGTCTTTAGTCTTCTCAGGATGTCGTCTTTTAGATAACACAAACTAATTGCAAGTGATATGCTAGAAAAGGACACAACACTTTAGAATAATTCAGCCTTAAGCAAGATAAAATGCACAGAGTTTTTAAGTTTATTTAAGCCTTCGACACAGAGCTTAGACAAACTGAGTCCTCTAGAGAGACTGAATATGACAACCGCGCTCATCTATTTATTGGAGACCCGCGGGCATCGCTCCTCCTTCGACTTTTTTATTTATTTCATTCCCAAGACATGGTTTTCTATTGGAAGCGTCCTCTAGTGAACCCTAAGCAGGTGTTAGGCCATTATTTCAATGTGACAAACGCTCCCATTAAAACGTGAAGGATTTACAACTGATTTTTTTAAAAGACCTTCAGCCACAGGTGCAGCTGGCCTGAGGCCCCCCCCGCACGTGGCCTCAGCCACAGGTGCAGCTGGCCTGAGGCCCCTGCACGTGGCCTGCGGGAAAGCACCTAAAAGGCCTTGGAAAGCCCCTGACAGACTGAATGACTAATAGAGCCCTTTTTTTGGGTTGAACACCTGCTAGTTCAACCAGAGGACATACAGTTCGGATCAGGACACTTGATAGTTCATCATAGTTCAAATAAGGACCTAAAAATTCTTCTACAGTCCCTCCTCTGGGACTCGAAAGAGTCCCATTACATCAACTATACTCTTGGGTTGTTTACTGACAAGACATCTTCATTTGTGCATTGCAATAAAAAAGAAAAACACATCACTCGACTTACTGATAACTCTGGTGCGGATATGAATATCAGTGATACTTCACGCGGTAAATATATTGAAGTGCAGGTGAACCTACATACTAAGGCACAAGGTGATCAATTAGCTGGATTATATCAACACAAGGTGACATTCAAACATTGAGTTTTGGTGTAATTCAAGGCACTTAAAATGGCCACGTAAAACAAGTTACAGCAACCTCTTAATCATGGCAAAGTAAAGGCTTTACATTGACATCAGTGCAACCAATCATCTTCTGGCATCTATTGTCTCACTCAACCAGAGGCTCCAACCCATTATACTTGGTTCTACATATTATTTTGTTAAAGCGTCACACATTTATTATTTAAATGCATCAAATAACCCCTACGTTACCACTATTTAGTCAACCAATCAAGAAACTATTCTAAGGTTAGCGCAGCTATGTCTAGTTAAATGATAAACACCATAAATGGTTTCCCTTCATGTCCGTCCTTAAGTCATTTGCCTTAGTCAATCATATAATGGTTTTCATTATAGGCCATTTCTCAACATTCTCCACTTTGTTTTTCTTCTTTTTTCAGCTTGTTTTCTAATGCCCTTTTTGGCCAGACGCCAAATTTAGGCGATGCATGTCTCTTGAGGCATGCTATAATTTAAGAAAAAGGGGTCCCTATGGTGCATCTTTACTACTAAATCTCCAAACACGCCGTGTAAGGGTCCCCTTTTTATAACTTTGCAATGTGATATCTATGTGTACGCATTTAGCTTTATCTGTGTTACGCAGATGATGGTAAGGACAGACATTTACCCGACCTTCGTTACTAACATATATCCTTCTTTGTTTTTATTTACACTCAGATTTCTGAAACCAGTCCGCAATTCAAACTCAAGAACCAAGATCATAGTCCGTGTTCAGTGCCATTACGTCAGTCCGCGCTCCTCAACATTTACTCAGCGTCTGAAGTTTTGGGAGAAGTTGGGGAATATGGGGAGGTTGGCCTTTCAGGGGTAGTGGGGGAAGGATCAGGAATTCTGGCTTTCAGACAGTCGTGCAGTTCTCTGATGGATCTTTCCAGCTCCTTGTGCTGCTTGGCCAGGTTGTACAGGGCCCCCAGAGAATTCTTGCCCACATTCAGGGTGGTGGTGGCCAGCCCTAGCTGTTCCCTTTCCATATGCTCCATCATGCTGGCTAGCATGTCCATACTAGACTGAAGACCACACAGTTGAGTATGGAGGCCCTCCTGAGCACAAGAGATGTTGGCATTGTCACGGTGTATCCTTAACAGGTATGCAGCTGTCTGACTCAGTTGTGGCATGATTTCCTCAAATAGCTCATGGGGAATGTGATTTGTGAGGGGCAGGAGCTGCTCCAAGGTTTTTGGAACAGACTCTTGTGGAAGACGAAGCTCTCGAACCAAGATTGCCATGTCCAGTGGGGTGACCATGACCAGATTAAGGTTGTGCAGTCCAGGGGACAGGAAGTACAAGGGGGAAGGCATTTCGTGTGTGGGGGGAGTATTGTTGATGTCGCACAGGCAAGTGGTTGGGACACTCTGGGCATTTAGCAGCCTGTACAAAGCTCCCCTCTGTCCTGGTGGGTGAGTTCGACTAAGGTCCACCCCTGCTGATCCTCCTCCAGAGGTACTGGGCTGATCGGAATATCTCTCCTGCCTTGGGGGTGGAAAGCTGGGGACAGGTCCTAGCAGTGAATTGGGTCTAGGATGCACTCGGGCAGTTGCTGCATATGGCCGACCTTGGCTGCCTCCCCTGGAGGGTATCGTTGCCACTGGCACATGTGACTGTCTCCATGGCATCTGCGGAAGGGGTGTGTTCCTGAGTCCAAAGGGTCCTTCAGGTGATGGTGGAGTCCTCGGGCCGACTCTTGCTGCAGGCAGATTCTGTGAAGCCGTCATCGCCAGGTGCTGGAACGATGAAGATCCTTCTGTTGCCAACTGGTTTAGCTGCTGGATGGAAGGCGGCTGTGGCGACCAATCATGTCTCGACCATCCCTCCTGTATATCCTCTTCTCCAAACAGTTCTGAGAGTCCAATCAGACTTGATAGAGGCAGATCAGGCATAGGTCCCTGATCAGGGGAGTCTGGTCTCTCAGCCATACTCCTGTGTCCTAGTAATATACATATACGTTCATTATTACAGCTCCATGTCATTCTTTCAGATATTGTCTATCCTATCCCTCATTTTTGTGGGTGCATGTGTGTGAATGTAAATGTGCGTGCATGTCTTCTTCCTCGTCTACAATATCACCAAGCACGGTCCATCCCAGTCCTCCCTATCTGGGGTGTACGCCACAATATTAGGGAGCTGGGGGCTGTCGGGGAGGATAATTGGTATTTCATCCATTTCCATATATTCTGGTTCTCTGTCTGTTTCGTTTGTGCTTTCTTCCAGGGCTCGGATGGCTAACAGTGGGAGCTGTCCTACTGTGGATGAAATCAATTTATTGACCAGAAATTTTATCAAGGGAATACCACAACATATTACCAGCAAGACCGCCACCCCTGTTAGTGCCAAGACTACACCTATCTGGTATAACCAGTCTTTCCATGATATCCACCCTCTCCTCAGAGTCCCAAACAGTGAAAATAGTGGGCCAATATTCATTCCATTCCCTACAATGTATCCAGAATCGTCAGTTTCATTTCTCCCTCCTATGGAGTTACTTAACAGTTCCTGTTGCATCTCTTCAAGTGTGATTAAGAGCTCTGTCAAATTTCCGTCTTCCCCTGTACGCATGGGAATAGCTGTGCAACATTCGGTGGCTTTGATCATAATACAAACTCCTTGTTCATCAGCCATCATCATCTCGATAGCTAATCTATTTTGCATTGTCATTAGCGAGGTGGCGTGCAGTTGTTCGGTTAAGGCTCCTACTGCTGCCAATGTCCAGTTCAGGTATCTTTGCTGATTATACCACAAGTAATTAATCCACTGCACCTCCTGGAACCTAGAACGGATTTTTGGAGTAACCCCGAACAGCGCCAATGCCCATCCCCATTTATCCGCGTCTTCATCTGCTTTAACTCTGCTACTGTCTATGGCTTCTAACTGTCGGGGTATCCCTTCTGGTATCCCGTTTCTTACTGTGACGTTGTAGTCTGTTTTAAGTGTCATTATTCCTCTTTTCTTACGAAGTTTCTGTGGCATGGGTTGTATTGAATTTGGCATTTCAATTACTGTTATAGCTCCTGTGAGCATCACAGGAGCACAAAGGCCTTTCCAATTCGGGGACAGCGATGACAGGAGTTTCCTTCTTTGTCCGCATATCCAAAAGATGTCAGCTAAGGGTACCGTTCCCTTAGCTAAATTTGGAGTAGATACCCATGAAGCATGGGTGAGATTCAGTCCAATTACAGACCCCCTGTGGCCGGTACTATTTGTTCACACTGTATGCCTGCTGCTGGCAGGGTGTGACAGACGGTAATGTTCCATGCTGTTTTGGCCGGTTTGTATTCTTGCTGCTTTTGCATACACTGTATGTGGTGTTTTGGCTGGGTCGTCCCTACCTGCCAATCGCTTATGTATTGTGCTACTAAGCCTTTAGCTATACAGAATGGGTGTATCATCCCTTTCTCTATTTTAATCATAGGTGGAACGGTTCCTTCTGTACTTAGGGGCACTGGACAAAGTTTACTGTCGGCAGCATATTTTTCATCACCTACTGCCATTTTCATAACACATTGTGTATAGCACTCTGCTTGGTCTGAGTTATGTTGGGGGCTCCTGTAACAGTTGTTGATATCAGGTAGGGGTTTAGCCTGAGGTATCACACCTTTCCGGTGACAGGCTATGCAAGGCTTTTCACTGATCTGCCTAGCCGAAAATTTCAACCATTGGTAAAATAGATTTGTCTTCAACCCTTGTGTACGGGCTAGGTCTGTACTGGGATCCCATCTCCCTAAGTGACTGCTTGTTTCTAGGCTTCTAATTGTCCTCTTTTTCCTTGGTTTGATTTTTACCCATTTTGTGGCTTCATATACTGTAACAGTTACGTCTTGCTTGGTTTCCCTGCATCCTCTTTTATCACAAATTACCTCTATGTTGAGTGTTCCCTCCTCTTCACATTTGATGCTAATGGCTTCGCCTAATATGTAATCCCCCAGCTTTCCCTGTATTCCTATGTTCTTGTAGGCTTTTGATTTAATGTATACCAAATTATATGTTTTTCCTGTGTTTAGAATGCCTTGTTTAGCTGCTATTGCGGCCATGGCCACGGCACAGTCCGTTGTATGTTTTGGATGTCTATTTTCTCCCATACTGACCACCAGTAGTATTGTCAATCCCTTGAATAATTCCTTAATCATTGCTCTGATGACTGTTGAGATGTGCTACTAGATGTGCTACTGAGTGAGCCGTCACTAGATGAGCTGTCACTAGGGATGTGTGGTGTATCTGTGCTTTGTCTGGGTTGTACTTCCTGCGGTTCTTCTGTCGGTAAATCTACTGAGTTGCTGTCCGAGTCTGATGTCTCCTGTGGCCTGTCTATCTGTCGGTCTGTATTTCTGTCTGTCTGTTGGCCTGCGTCTCCAGTTGTTTCTGAGTCTGCATCTGAGTCTGTCGCTGCTCTATCTGGCAGGGATCCACTACTCTCTGAAGCTGTGCGTCGTCTTTGTTCAATCAGTCTCTGTGAGCGCCTTGGCCGGTGTTCGCCTGGCTGCAGGGAGGCGTGGCCTTCCCTCAGTGCTGCTTCTGGCTGCAGGGAGGCGTGGCCGTCCCTCGGTGCTGCTGTAGGGTATCTGGCTTCTCTTGCTTCCCCCCTTGGCCCGGCGGCTCTGCCAAGACGAGCTTGCCGAGGCCGCAGGGGCGCTGGGCCACCAACCCTACAGCACTGGTTTAAATGAAACCAAGTGTCCTTACCGTCTACTTTGACTGCTGTACGTGAGGCAAGAATAACTTTAAAAGGACCTTCTCGGCGGGGCCTGTCCCACTTCTTTTTGAACACTTTGACGTAAACCAGATCACCAGGCTGGATGCTCTGATTTTCGAGTGGAATCTCTGCTTCTCTGTCTTCTGTAGCACCTTTGACCTGCAAAAAGATAGTTTTGTGTATTTGGGTTAACTGTCTCAGATAATTGTGCCATTCGTCTTGTAGCTGCTCCAGCGATGGTCCTTCGTAGGGTCCTCTCAGGTATGGAATAGGCATCGGCCGACCTGTAAGAGCTTCAAATGGTGTCAAATGGGTTAGTCGGTTAGTTTGTGAGCGCATTGACAATAAAGCAAGCGGCAACGCATCCAGCCAGGTTAGTTTGCCATTGCTGTCTGCTATGATTTTTGCTAGTTTGTTCTTTAAAATGCCATTAGCCCGTTCCACCGCCCCATTTGATTGAGGGTGATAAACACACCCAAATTTCTGTTTGATACCCAATTGTTTGAATGTTTCTTGTGTAACCTTGGCTACAAAAGCCCTACCGTTGTCAGATGAGATAGTATCTGGAATGCCAAATCTTGGAAAGACATCTCGGCACAAGAATTTGGCTACCGTTTTATGGTCTTGATTTGCAGAGGCTACTGCCTCAATCCATCGGCTGAATCTGCATATCACTACCAAAACATATCTCATTCGTTTAACTCGGTTTTCAGCTCCCATGTCTATGAAATCCATCATAAGATGTCTGAATGGCCCATCAGGGACCGGAATGTGGGCTAAAGGGGCTGTGAATGATTTCCGGACATTGTACTGTGCACATACCTCACACTCATTCAACAAACGGTCCACTGTAGCTGCCATATATGGTGACCACCAGACAGCTTTTAGTTTGTTCATAATTTGGACTCGCGAACAATGATCGGGTCCGTGGGCCCAAATGATTGCATGTCGTAATAAATTGGTGGGTAACACAAAATGTCCATGACTACTGCGCCACAGCTTGTCCGCTGGCCCCTGACTGCGTGTCTCAATAGCGCCTCGTTTAACCCACATTCGTTTTTCTTCTCCACTGGCCCTACTTTGAGCCACTATCAGTGCGTCAAGTGAAACCAGTGGGGCACAATCTTGGATGGTTAGCAGGGGAAACATATTTTCCCCTTGTGCTCCTTTGCGAGCTGCGTCATCTGCTAGGTTGTTACCTTGAGCTATGATGTTATTATTCTTTTGATGACCTGCACATTTAATGATGGCTACCTCAGACGGTAATTGGAGAGCTTGTAACAGTTGGGAAATCGCTTCTCCATGAGTGACAGGGGTGCCATCTGCTCTCAGGAATCCCCTTTGTTTCCAAATGTTTGCATGTACATGACATACGCCATAAGCGTAGGCTGAGTCTGTGTAGATATTAACACGTTGATCTTTAGCTATCTGGCAAGCCATAGTTAAGGCTTTGATCTCTGCCAGTTGGGCTGAACAAGGCTGATCAATTCCTTGGGACTCCAGTAATTCAAAGGTCTCGCCATCTGTGTTTAGTTTAACAATCCCCATACCCGCATGCAATCCCGCAGCATCCCGAAAGCATGAGCCGTCCACGAACAGGGTTAGATCTGCATCTATGGCGTGATTATACAAATGTTCTCTGGCTCTCAAAAATTTCTCTGTCTCTGCCACACAGTTATGTGGAGTACCATCTAACGGTGTGGTCAATTTGGTGGCAGGATTCACCGTGTGACAACGTTGTATTGTTATTTCTGGGGCGGACAACACAACTTCATATCCAGTGCGTCTAGCTTGTGTTAAGACAAAACGTTGACTGGTTAGCAGGGCATGTAACTGATGCGATGTGTACAACGTTACTGCATGTCCCATGATTATGGATGATGCTTTTTGAAATGCAAAGGCAGCTGCTGCTAGACCCTGATAGCATGGTGGCAATCCTGTTTCAATGTTGTCAAGCTTTGTACTATAATAGGCCAATGGTTGTTTTCCTTCATTTGTTTCCTGCATTAGTACAGCACAAGCATATCCAGCTTTTTCAGTAACATACAAATGGAAAGGTTTCCCATAATCTGGGTTACCTAACGCGGGAGCAGATTGCATGTCTGTTTTTAGGGCCTCAAAAGCTCCCGTTGCCTCATCTGTCCAGACGAGGAGAGCTGCATTGCTTGTTTGCCCCACTGCTCTAATCATGGCACGCAAAGGTGCAGTTTTTATAGCATAATCACAAATCCACGGCCGACTGTACCCTGCCATCCCAAGGAATGAAAGCATCTGTCCCACTGTTTGGTGTTTGGGAGCCTTGATTATAGCCTCCACTTGGCTTGGGGCTATACATCGTGTGGTCCCACACAACTGTCTTCCCAAGTATTCTACTTGTTGTTTGCAGAACTGCAATTTGTCCTTACTTACTTTATGACCTCCATCTGCCAATGCATGCAGTACAATTAATGAATCTTTTTCACACTGTTCTTGAGTCTCTGATGCAATAAGGAGATCATCCATATATTGCACCAATGTACTGGGTATGTCAAGGTGTTGTAAATCTTCAGCCAGGACTTTGTTAAAGATGGCTGGGGACAGGTTCAGTCCCTGAGGTAGCCGTGTATACGTTAGCTGTTGTGCCAGAAATGTGAATGCAAACAAATGTTGTGAGTCTGGGTGCACAGGCACACTGAAATAGGCTGAACACAGATCAATTACTGTGTACCATTTTGCTCCAGCAGGGATGCTTGATAGTATAGTATGCGGATCAGGTACTATAGGTGCATCCATTTCTATTATTGCATTGATAGGACGCAGATCATGTACCAGCCGATACTCTTTGGTATTGTTTTTAGGGATAGGGTTGTAACTTCAGCCAGTATACCATGGGTTGCACAGGTCGGACCTTGTTTTCCATGTCCATAAGCACCATAATGTTGGCGAGTGCTTCGTCAGGAAAGTGTATTTGCAGTCCTTGATGGGTACACACTATCTGGGTTTGTAGCTTACATAAAATGTCTCTTCCCAGCAAATTCACAGGTGTATTTTGTGAGTATACCAGGGGTGCTTCAATTGTTTTTCCTGCAATCGTTACAGGAAGTGGGCATGTAAAAGGTATTATTTGAGTTTTCCCAGAGAAGCCGATGGTCTTAATTACAGACCCAGAGAGGGGGAGATGTGCGCCCATTTTCCCTATGCAAGAGTATGTTGCCCCTGTATCCACCATGAAAGGGAAATCTCTGTTTTGTATATTAACGGTGACGGTTGGCTCTTCCTTAGGTATCATCGAAATAGCCAATGCCACCGTTTCCCCCTCTGTCTTCTCTAGGCCTCCCTATTGCCAATAGGCAGAGGGTCCAACCCAAGGTCGGGCCGGACAATTTCTCATTCGATGTCCAGGTTGTCCACAGCTCCAACACTCATTAGAGGGTTGATCCCCTATCGGGGGTGTTGGTCCCATAGGCGGTCCCGCTTGACTGTTCCTGGGAGCTGAGTTCTGGAATCTGCTTCCAAATGAAGGTTGGCGAGATCCTCTTCGCCACCCTCCTCTTTGACCTTGAAAGTTCCGTGACTCTCCTCTCCACCCATGACTGTAGGTGGGTCCATTTCCGGGTGTGCCAGTGCTATGATAGTGATAGTGATGCTCCACTGGTGCTGAGACTTCTCCTGTAGGAGTGCTTCCTGCTGCTCCTTGGGGGCTCTGTGTGGCTGTTACCACAGGTGCCTGTATGGTGGCAGCAGTATTTGCCGTAGGGCCTGCGCTTGCCGGCTCAGAAGGAACAGGGGTCATCATTGGTGCCTGGGTCTTTGTTTTTTCTTTCTTGACTTTGGTTAGCTCTCCCAACTGCATCTGCACCAATTTTTTCATCAGGGATTTTGCTGCATCTTCTTCTTTTTGTTTTTCTTTCTTGTAGATTTCAAGATGGTGACAAATATGCTCAGAGTATAAAGCCCAATTCATTTTTGATAGTCCCACGACTCCATCTAGGGCTTTCTGAACCTCATCTGGTAGAGCCTTTTTTACAGTTATTTTAAACAGGATTTCAGTTGCTGGAGAATGGTTCCATGCATTTCCTGTTTCCTCCGCCCATCTCTTCTGGAATCGGTGCAGGAACTTCTTTGGGCACTCTTCAGGTGTCCACTCCTCATCATCCAATTTAGAGGGATCCAAGACCTCAGGGTACTTTCTTCTCAGTCCTTCCCACATGGAGTTTCTATAGCGATTAAAGGGGACTTCATCATGTTGATTAGTGCCCATCATTTGTGTTAGTCCAACCTTTCCTGCTAATTCTTCAGTGTCATGTTTTCCCATGACATGCATTAGCAAGGCTTTTATGTCACCTAAAGACAAGGTTACCCCTGTAGTGCCTTCTTCTAAGGCAGTTATCCATCTCCCAGCTCCTTGGGTGATGTCTGGCAGCCTGTTGGCCAGCCCCACCATGTCTGTCCAGCTCCATGGGGTATACACATGATGACCATTTCTAATCACCAATGGGCATATGAGGTCTTCGTCCTCCTCTTCTTCTGTGGGGGCTCCATACTGTCTTCCAGATCGAGTGCGACTGACTGGTTCCAGGCAGTCCATCCAGTTGGTTATATTCTGTTCTAAAGCCGCTATGTCTTTGGCTACACATTGTTGTCTTTGCCTGAGTCGGGCCTCTTTTGCACTCTCAATGACGATCTCACCAGAAATTTTTCGGGTGGGTGGCTCTATAATGTGATTCCCTTGATTGGGCGTCGATTGTTGTAATATTCTTCTTTCCTCGGCGTCCCTATGTCTTTGTATTCTTTCCTTTGCTAGCCGAAGTTGCTCAGCTAGTTCTTCATTATCTCTTCTGGCCAGATCCAGTGTGTCACAGAAGCTCTTGTGCCACTCTTCGGAGCCTCTATAGCCTGTGAAGGTCCAGTCGGCTGACTTATGGTGGGAGGGGACGGTTTTCAGTGGACCTCGATGTGCAGGCGGAGCCTTCAGGTCTCTCTCTTTATCCTCGTCTGCCTCCGTGTCACTGTTATTTGTGGCCCCCCCTGCTGGTCGTGGTGAGCGACCACTTACTTTCGGACTTGGAGACCTTGTACGATCCATTTGACAGACTGAGGACCTGTCTCCTTGTGGCTCTCGAGCTTTTAGTGTCAGTGTGAATTTGCCCTCCACATCCATGCCTTGGTCCTCTTCACGAGTTCCTAATACAAATTGTCCAGCTGTCCTTCCCATATCATGACGTTTATATGGGGGTGGCTCTGCTTCCCAGCTCGGTGCACTGGCTTTAGTTTCTTTGGATCTTTCCTCTGTCATTTTTTCTCTTTTCTGCTGTAGCCTCTGTGCTTCCTGCTTGAACAAGGCCAAAACTTCTTTTTCTTCAGTGCGTTTTTTGTTGTTATTTACGTTCTTCTGCTGATCTTTAATTTCTTTTTTCTGTATTTCTACCGCAACTGCTTCACACATCACCGGATCAAATGATCCCTCCAAAGGCCATTGCCTGCCCCCATGTGACCTTTTGTGCCACTTTCTCATACATTGGTTGGCCTTAGTGCGTTTTCCTGGATATTTTCTTAGTACTAAGTCTAGCGGGGTACTTTCCCGACCTTGACCTTGAGAGTTACCCATGTAACCCTGACAAACGCTATGTGAGGTGTTTCTATGGTGTTCTGGTAGTCCCTCAGGGGCTGTCCTGATCCAGACCAATAACTTGCTGGCTGTAACACCTGTTTTGTATTTTAAACCCTTAAAAGGATTAAATTTCCAACTGTTATGCCCGTCTTCTTTTTCTTTAACTAAATACGAAAATTTACCTGTTTCCCACCGAACCTTCCTTGGGACCACAGTCAGAGTCAACCTAGGAAACAGTTCTTCACCTGGATCGGTTGGCAGTGTTATTAAATGATTTAATGGTATGCTAAGTTCTTTATTAGGATCAGCACAAAGCAGCTCCAGCCACGGGGTTAAACCCTGATGCCACAGACGTCTTATCAGCAGCTCCCAATTAATTAGAGGGAATTGTTCTTTCTTTTGCTTCAGATTGATTACCTTAGTAATCTGCCATAATTTCTGATTGCTCTCTTGTTCGTCCTGCCAATGTTCTGCTCCTACCCTGTCAAAATAGGTCCTTTCCAGCCAAAAATGTGTCCTGATTCCCTGGGTTTCGATGTCTCCGTCTGTCAAGTAATGTTCTGGGAGTATTATTTCATCATCACTTAAGTCTCCCATCAATGACTGTCCCAAGCATTGATCAGTCTGTCAGCTTTTTCACTATAATCTAAGCTTTAACTCTTTTGATTTATAACCAACTTTATTTATTTAATCCTCTTACAACCCTAACACTTCCTAATGTCTTTGCTCCCGACTTTCTATTTTCCTTCTAATTTTTTAACTTTCTGCTTCTCGTCTTTTTCTGCTATGTTTGTTTATTAGTTTTCTTTCTTTGAAATAATATCTACCTTCTCTGTATTTACATAGCAGTCTCTTATCCTGTCTTTTTCTTCACTGTCTCTGTTTCACACTTTCCTCTCTGCCTGTCATGCTCCTCCCAAGTCCTTCTGTTGGGTCTAAACACCTCCTCCTCGTACTCTTTCACATTAATCTTGTATGTCAGCCAGCCTGCAAGCCCTCACAGCTTTACACAGATTACTCTCCACTCTCCCACACACCAATCTTCAAAAGCTTTATACACAAAAATTATTAAAAACAACTTTCTATATATCTCTATCTAGACTTCTGCCACTTTTCACTCCGCGGCTTTAAACAACCTTTTTATTCACTTAACACCAATGTGTTCTGTTTAAGCATGTATCTCTTCTTCACGTTAGACAGCTTCTCCGGCGCTGCCAGCAACTTCATATATTATTTTTTTACAAGCCCTCTTTGAGCGTACAATATTTCATTTACTTCTACGCCTTACCGCGCCTCGCGTGCGTATCCTGTGCTTAATATATTATTTTTCACCAGCTCCTCTCTGAGCATACAATATTTCATTTATTTCTACGCCTTACCGCGCCTCGCGTGCGTATCCTGTGCCTTTCTGCACTTTCTTCTACTTTTTTTTTTTTCACTTACTGAGCTCCTCGTGAGCTTAATGTGCCTTTGCACTGAAAATACTCTCTTTTTCTTTTCTTATAAAAAACTCATATTACTGTGTACTTAATTACTTATTCTTCTCCCACGCCCCACAAGCGTGTATTTGGTGCCTTACTGCACTATTTTCTGCTTCATTAATTCTCATGTATTCTGCACTAACTCTTCATTCATTTTTTTATTTTTTTATAGTTTTTCTCTTTTCTTAAAAAATGACATCCTTTATTGAGCTCTTTTACTTACTGTCAGCTGTGCTACTTTGCAGTTTTCTCTTTAAATCTCTTTATCACGTACCGTATTTCTACTGCGCCCCCTCAGGCGCTTATCTTGTGCTTCCTCTGCATGTATTCTCTGTTAAACTCTTTTTCTCACTTATTTCACTTCAGTCTCTGTTAAACTCTTTAAATAACCTTGTATTACCTTGTATCTATTTGTCAGTATACTCCCCTAAATTAACCCCTACAGCGCATGCTATCAGCCGGCACGTTAGTAACGAATTTCAACACCAATTATTCTCCAAGCATCCAGGTTAATTCTCCATGCACTCTTTTCCGCACCAGAGTTCATGAACATTCCTGACCTTTCACTCACACAGACATTCTTTTTCCCGGGAACACACACACCTTCTGAGCATTTTATCTACAAGGCCTGATAATTTTCAATCTTATCTTTTTTTGGTTTCTTATCAATTTTCTTAGTCCAGGTTCTTTTGGGTAAGAGGCAATTAAAAAATATCACCTGTCAACTTGGGCGGAAATCCCGACTCACTCCTCCAGATCGTGCAGAAGTTATAAAAGGTTTCTGCTTACCTTTTAGTCGTGATCACTGTTATTTACGGTCTGGAGGGATGAGCTGGACCGTCCCAGGCTGCCGGAATGCCCCTGGACCCTCCTGAAGCTGGCTCGCCAAGTTCTGTCGTGGCTCGTCTTTAGTCTTCTCAGGATGTCGTCTTTTAGATAACACAAACTAATTGCAAGTGATATGCTAGAAAAGGACACAACACTTTAGAATAATTCAGCCTTAAGCAAGATAAAATGCACAGAGTTTTTAAGTTTATTTAAGCCTTCGACACAGAGCTTAGACAAACTGAGTCCTCTAGAGAGACTGAATATGACAACCGCGCTCATCTATTTATTGGAGACCCGCGGGCATCGCTCCTCCTTCGACTTTTTTATTTATTTCATTCCCAAGACATGGTTTTCTATTGGAAGCGTCCTCTAGTGAACCCTAAGCAGGTGTTAGGCCATTATTTCAATGTGACAAACGCTCCCATTAAAACGTGAAGGATTTACAACTGATTTTTTTAAAAGACCTTCAGCCACAGGTGCAGCTGGCCTGAGGCCCCCCCCGCACGTGGCCTCAGCCACAGGTGCAGCTGGCCTGAGGCCCCTGCACGTGGCCTGCGGGAAAACACCTAAAAGGCCTTGGAAAGCCCCTGACAGACTGAATGACTAATAGAGTCCTTTTTTTGGGTTGAACACCTGCTAGTTCAACCAGAGGACATACAGTTCGGATCAGGACACTTGATAGTTCATCATAGTTCAAATAAGGACCTAAAAATTCTTCTACAATTCAAAGAATGGAAAGATAAAGGCCTAACAGTTTTAAATTACTTATATGAAGGAGAAATTATGTTATCCTTTAACCAACTACAAGAAAAATTTGATTTGAAATCTACTGACTTTTACAGATTCTTACAGCTGAGGAGTTATCTGATGTCGCACAAAGAATGGTCCTTTCTTAAAATGCAAGCTAATGACTTAGAGGTTTTCTTAATTCAATCCTACAAAAAAAGAAGATGAAAAACTAGTGTCAAATTTGTACAGATGTCTTCAATCGCTTTTTAAGGGGGGCTCTCCGGAGATAAAGGAAAAGTGGGAGCTTGAAATGAATGTGGTAATTGAGGACCAGGTCTGGGAGCAAATCTGTGAAAATGCTCACAAAGTTACTAGTAGTCCAACTTGGAAAGAATTTGCATGGAAAGTAAATTTAAGATATTTTAAAACTCCACTTATTATTTCTAAATTTGACAAATCTAAGACAAACAAATGCTGGAGACAATGTGGACAAATTGCAGATCACATACGTGATCTGGCATTGTCCAAAATTAAAAACATTCTGAGAGGGAATTAGGCATGAAATTTCTAAAATTTTGCAGATTTATATCGACTGGGATCCAAAGGTGTTTGTCTTCGGAGTGGTCCCCTGTGACTACTTAAATGGAAATCATGTGCACTTACTCAGAATTTTTGTGTTGGTGGCAAAGAAAATGATAGTATTTTATGGTTGAAACCACTGCCCCCTACTGTTGCACAATGGAAAGAAAGAGTAACTAAAGTGTATATGATGGAAAAAATAACAGCAAGCCTCAATTTAACCATGGACCAATTCGAAAAAAGATGGAAACCAGTGAAAAATCATTTGGGATTGACATAAGATGAACAATACTGATGTACTTACACTACTTGATTTTTACTTGTTTCATTTCCTGGTAATTTATTTTTACCTCGTTGTTGCAGAGAAGTTCTTTAACTTTATATTATTATTTATGTAACACTTTTTGTTTTTGTTTTTGACTATTAATTTTGGGAAAGTGAAATTCACGGACCCACGCCAGGGGGCGTAAATGAACGGCCAATAGGAATTCAAATAAATGACAATTTATTATGCAAATGTGCAACACAACTAAATATGCTTAAGTCAATCAGTAACCAAAAGGGTGACGCATGGGCAGGCCCGAAGGTAGGAGATGCCTATCCAGAGAAGAGCCGGGACCCACGAAGTTCCACCGCCAACGGAGACCTGCAACACACCAGAGCCGCCAAGTCCCGATTCCCCCAGGTGGCCACAAACTTCCACAAACTCGGCTACAAGCTGCAAGTATAAGCCACAACTGCAAAGATTTCAGTAACAATGAATCTACGTACGGCACAAAACGGCTGAGTTGGTTTACCTGCATGGTAAGCTGATAACTCGGCAGAGTAGTGGTGTCTCTCCCAGGCTTTTATAGATGAGTTTAGATGACTGACAGCTGATACGGTGCACCTGATGGATCCACCTGGCCAGTGCGCCCTCTGGTACCTGAAACCTGCCAACAGGCAGGGCGCCCTCTGGTGGTGGGCCAGCAGTACCTCCTCTTCGGCGGCCCACACAACAGGACCCCCCCTCAACGGGTGCCAGGACCCGGCTTGTCGGGGTGCCGCTGGTAGAAATCCGCCAGGAGGACGGGATCCAAGATGAAGCTCCTCTTCACCCAGGAGCGTTCTTCTGGGCCATATCCCTCCCAGTCTACCAGGTATTGGTACCCCCGACCCCTCCGACGTACATCGAGGAGTGTCCTTACCGTCCATGCCGGTTCGCTGTCGATGATGCGGGCAGGAGGCGGCGCCGGTCCGGGGGTGCAGAGGTCCGAAGTGTGGTATGGTTTGATCTTAGAGACATGGGACCTTAGCCCGCGTCTGGGCTCTCAAGAGAGCAGAGCGGGCTGTCTTCCACACCCGACGGCATCTCCTGAGGTGGGCCTGGACCGAGGGCACCTCAACCTCTCCCTCCACGGCAGGAAACAATGGGGGCTGGTACCCCAAACAGACCTCAAAGGGGGAGAGGCCGGTAGATGACGTGATCTGGCTATTGTGGGCGTACTCGATCCAGGCCAGATGTTGACTCCAGGCCGTCGGGTGCGCGGAGGTAACACACCTTAAAGCCTGTTCCAAGTCCTGGTTGGCCCGCTCTGCTTGACCATTGGTCTGGAGGTGGTACCCGGATGACAGGCTCACCGTGGCCCCCAGCTCCCTACAGAAACTCCTCCAGACTTGCGAGGAGAACTGAGGACCACGGTCCGATACGATGTCAATGGGGATACCATGCAGACACACGACGTGGTAGACCAGGAGGTCTGCAGTCTCCTGGGCAGTCGGGAGCTTCGGGAGGGCCACGAAGTGGGCCGCCTTGGAAAACCGGTCCACTATCGTCAAGATAACAGTCTTCCCCTGGGATGCAGGGAGGCCTGTGACGAAGTCCAGGCTGATGTGGGACCAGGGGTGATGAGGCACGGGCAACAGCTGGAGGAGCCCCTTCTCAGGTTGGTGAACTGCCTTGCCCCTGGCACAGATGGTACAGGCCCGGACGTAGTCCCTGGTGTCGGCTTCGACTGACGCCCACCAGAACCGCTGCTGGACCACTGCCATGGTTCTTTGCACCCCCGGATGGCAGGAGAGCTTGGAACCGTAACAGAAGTCCAATACGGCAGTCCGAGCGTCTGGTGGGACGTACAGCCTGTTGGGTGGTCCACCTCCGGGATCTGGGTGTCACGTCAGGGCCTCCCTGACCACTTCCTCCACGTCCCACGTGAGGGTGGCGACGACAGTGGAATCCGGAATGATGGTGTCTGGTGGGTCCAACAGCCTTGCTCCAATTTCCTCTTCATGCACCCGGGACAGGGCGTCAGACCGAAGGTTTTTGGTCCCGGGGCGATACGTGATCTTGAAATTGAAGCGTCCGAAGAACAGTGACCATCGGGCTTGTCTGGGGTTCAGAGGCTTTGCGGTCTGGATGTACTCCAGGTTCCGATGGTCAGTGAGAACCACAAATGGGACCACAGCTCCCTCCAACAGATGTCTCCACTCCTCAAGGGCCTCTTTCACCGCCAGGAGTTCCCGATTGCCAACTGCTCAGCGGGGGTTAACCTGCGGGAGAAGTAAGCACAAGGGTGGAGAACACTATCAGACTCTGTCAGATCCCGCTTCGTATATATAAGACCAGCTCTCCGTCTCTGGGGTCCGACCTTCGTGTCTCCGCGGGTATTACCCGGCGGGGCTGCACAAAGGCTGTTTAAGCTGGTGGCGAGGAGATTCGTCTAGCCGCTCACTGCCTCCATCCGGACGTCCACCCCGCTGACGCTGATCTCGCACCCCGGTCGAATAGCCTCCTTCTGGAACCAGGATATGAGCCGGCCACGCCCGTTAACGGCAGCTCTCCTCTTATGGATCAGGGCTCTTGGAATGTTGCTAGATTTTAATTTTAGTGACTCGTACAGCGAGTCCCCAGGATGCGTTAATTTCGTTAAAAACCAGACTAACCTTTTAGAGCACTTTTTGATGTTATACACCCAAAAAACTTTAACTTTTACACCTTAAGAAGAATCAATAAATCCAATGTCCGAGCCTTAACACTTTAACTGCATGCTTGGAAATTTATTGCAGGTTTTGCAAGTGCTGACAACATAATCAAAATCGGTTATATGATGATAATTTCACAACAGTAATTCAAATATAATCAGAATAATGATTGGCAGAGATTTTTGTTTTTGATTCAATAATGCTATCTGATCTTACTCTGACTGGACTGGATTAACTTCTCAACAAATTTTCTAGGAGTGAGGGAAGGAGGTTTTTTGTTGTTAAAATCCCCAGTTTGATGAACTTGGTCTCCTCTTCATCAGCTTTTAGTTGTTAGCTGACCACGATCCTTGTGATGTTGTAATCCTTCAGGAAATAATCCACATAAGAGTTTATTCCTTCTTCAATCAACCAAAAGTTGATCTAATCCATTCTGGAAAGATGTGATGTTCCATGAGAGAGAAAACGTTGAAACTTCCCCACTCAGGCCAGTGATTATTCTCCAATGCTCTGCTACTCCATGACTGGACGGCCTGAGTGGGAGTTGAAAACTCTCTCAAATAATCTCTTATGTCTCCAATCCTCTCGCTCCTCGATTCCAATTGCAGCTCACAAGATAGTCAAGTCTTGTGATCTCCTCGTAGCAGCGGAGAAGTGACAACAGCACCTCTCCCTGGAAGAATAACCCCGTTTCCTGTTGTTGTCAAGCTTTTATATGAAACTCGTTGATGTTGAGTTGATCTTGGTTACCATGGGGATGATGATGAGTCTAAACCTCGTCCCTTACCCCCTTCTTTTACTGGAAGCCATCTGAAAAACATTTCCTGGCTGCCGGTAACTGATGTCCCGATTGTCAGTAAATCTATTGCTCAAGTTTCCTGTTTTTCTGTTTAACACATCTTTTCCGAGAACTTATACTTTCTAAATCATGTTACATCAATCACATTTAATCATATTCAATCATTTCATTTCAACTCCTTTTCACATAAAAACATTTCATATAATCATATACAACATTTCCATTCATTATTATTAATTTCATATCTTATTACATCTTAATGTTCTAATCAGTTGTTTTTCTCCTCAGCCCTTCTGGCCTCGCTTGCGACATCATCAACTTCCTTTTTTGTCTCTGCCTCTGCACAAAAACAACTTTTCCTCAGTTCCTCTTTTAAACTGCCAGAAATACAACTCATATAATCATTCATTTTACTTATTTGCAAAACACATTCTTCTAATCAACTTTTACTTTTTATCACATTAATTATTAATTTAATCATTTTTATGTTAGAATCATTCTCAGATTTTACTTGTAACATATTAATATTTCATTAGATCATACTTTGTTATTTTAAAATCATCTTAGATATATTCCATCGTCTTCACCACTGAGTTCATCCCGTGGGCCTCTCCATCTGCCATGGAAAAGTCCGGTATGACCTCAGTCACTCCAGGAAAGTACCAAACACTGTTCAGTTTATTCCAACAACGTGTGTATTAATCCAATGGCACGTATTATATTCCAAGATGAAAACAAGCTGAAAGCAAGCTTAAAGTCATCTTTCTTGACACCCCCTCCATGACTTGAAGCTCTGCCGATCTCTTTTATACTTCCATAAAAACATCCCCGTCGTCATCGATAGGGTGAAGGGTGAGCACTTCTTTCTCATCCACCATCGGAGACAGAACAGGAGGCGCTGGAGTTGAACGACACTCGTCCAGCACCACGTACTCCTCCTCCCCCATCTGTAGATTGCTGTCGCCGTCAGAAGGCTGCTCCTCCATCTGCGATGCTTGTGATGGTAAATCCGATGTAGATGGTGTTGCCTCATATTCCTGAGATGATAATCCGTCATGGAACGATGGTGCACATGGTGAAGCGGGGGTTACAGGTGTATAACACGGGGTAACTGGTGTATTCGGTCGTGGTGGTGATGTATCCTTCGATTGAGGTGAAGCTGCAGCGTGAATATCCTCAGGCTCAGGCTGTTGAAGGTGGTCCTCCAGGAACACCTGCGTGAGGGCCTCCAAACACCAGTTTATATCCTCGGTCTGCACTCCAACCTCCACAGTGTGCTGTGGAGATGAACGTGGAACTGGTGGTAGTGAAGGACCAATGGCCACAATCCGGCCATCAGCAAGATGAGATGTAGAAAATCTTATTCCAGTAGGATACATCCACATTTTGGAAAACACAGGGCAATATGTATATCCTTCTGAAGACACTATAGTATCAGCTCGTAGTTGATCAACCACAAGGGAATGCCAAATCACGGTTGCCTCAGCCTCAATTTTCAGGTATGTTGCTGTTGGTACCTGGGGCACAAAAGATGTATCCTTCCGTCCCATTATTCCTCGCGCCACTTGGACAGCGAAGCTGTTGTTGTAACACGTCGGGCACCACAGAGTCGGTGTTACCTCCCAGAGGTAGATCACTTGTTCCAGGGTGGCTTGACAATTAATACATCTTATATCCCCCTACAGTGTAAGAGGAAATATTAGTCTTTCAATGATTATATTGCAAGCAAGCAAAAGAGTTTGTTGGGGTTATTCCGATGCACGCCAAAGCTGCCTCATGATCACCGTAGGAGATTGGGATGGTGATGACGTTACCATTCCCGTAGTAGCTGAAGAAGCTGTACGCGGGAAGCAAGCGTCATAGGTCGTAAACCATAACAGCAGGAGTAGTTGGCTAACCATAGACAGCCAATATAAGGATGATAATATTCCCCATCCTATGGCCCAAATTATGATTAGTCCAAGTTTGTAGAGCCAAGGTTTCTTGCGTTGTACGGCTCCAGTTAACGTAGCTATGTACGCCAATAGGGTCAGGACCATCACAGCTTCGCACACAATGTCAGCTATTACTGCCGGGGTATAAAAGATTGCTATCATATCTATCACCATCCAAATTGTAATCGATGTGTACTGCCATATTCCCCAACAGTGAAAGTGGAGATTAAAGCGACCGAGGACATGAGTGATGAATAAGGACAACCCTAAGTCACTTTGACCACCAATCTGACACATCCATGTAGTAGCGTTACTATTCGTAGTGGTTGTCGTAAGTCCCAACGGCCGACACAGCAGTATAGCAGCCAAATTAACAGTAGTGCAATAAATTCCACTCTACTCACTTTGAAGATGGTGTCAGTTATGCCTCCAGTATTATTGGACATTGTGCTCTCTTATTTTCTTTACTTATCTCCTTAAGTTGGTGTGCTGTTATGTAGATGCTTCTTCCTCCTTCACTCCCCCAAGGCAGAATGAACAGGGCGTGTCTCGGCGTCAAGCTTTGTAGGCTCCATAGCTCCTCCCCTAACGGAGGAGGGCTGCGAAACTTCCTTTTAGCAAAACATATCCAATTACTGCAGCAATAATTAATCCTACTATGGTTAACAGATATGGCCAAAGATATCCAAACAAATGTCCAATCCAACCAGTCACTACTTCGAGACCTTCTTTGATGACTTCTCCGGTCTCTGCAGCAAAAGTGGTGATGGCTTCTCCAGCGACTATTTGCGTTCTTTCCCCACCAAGAACATTCATGCTGACTTCTTCCTTCTCCACAGCTAAGCCAATGTTCTGCAGGCGATTCACATGTACCATTATTGTAAATCCGATTGGGCCCCAACCATTCGTAACCAACAATTTCTTGCCCTTCACACAGACTTTTCTTGAAAGCATATCCTTCTTCAAGCATTATCACAGGATCTCCAACAAATGGCACTATGTGACCTAGGATTTGCCTTCTTTTCAACATTCCATGTCCCAGGACAGCCTTGGCACAGCCAACGTTGGGTGGAAAAGCTCTTATCCATTCGCCCGCACAGTTCTTCTCCCAAACTGTTTGATGGCCATAAGTGTCGTACTCGCCGTCATAGTAAGCATCACAGTATCCCTCCCAGCCAGGAACATTTCTACAATTTTGACAGGCAAGACTTATTGTGCATGTAGTGTTAAGCTCATTACAAATCATTTTCCATGGCCGTGGCGTAACATAAGGATCTGGTCTCCAGAGTAAACCAGACCAAGTATCTCTATCTCTAGAGTAGACCGTGGCGATGTATTGATATCTAACCCAATAATTATCACTTTGATCTAAACAGGGGAACACCCAATCTTCAATTTCAAATTTCTCCATTCCCCACCAGGTAAGGTCCTCACTACGCTTAAGTCCTTCCTTCCAGGCTTGAAGGGTCCCCTTAATGGTTGGAATCTGTAATAACTTCGTACAGTTATATACCCATCTTAGCCAATTGTCTATCTTAATTTGGTCTATGGGACATCGGGGGGATTTACCAGAACTTGCTGCCAAACTACTATGGTATTCTGTCTCATGTAAGCTTACATAAATTTTATGCGCCACGCATTGATCAATTTTGTCAAAATCATCCTGGGGTACTGACCTTAGCTCATCAGGTTTTAGTAGTTTTTGCACATAAAAATTTGCTTTATATGGACCTTTCAAACTATGCCCAGTCCACATGTATCCCTTTTGAAAATTCCCCTCGAAGTGTCTCAGCGGAACGCTCCAGACCCACGGAAGGGTGTCGTTAAGCCATTCATCATGTTTTGCTTCTTGTATTTGTCTCCAAACAATCCTGTCTATCAAATCAGTAACTGGTGTAAGCACCATGTAATTTTGAGATTTACATCCAATAGGTCGATTCCAATAACATCTATCTAATTTTGCTATTTTTTCTTTCACACAATAATCATTAAGCTCCTTAGCTCTCTTTCTAATCTCATTATCATTAATTTTAACTTTTGGTTCTAATACTCGCTGTGTATCTTGCGTTGGCGATGCAGGGAGTAATTTAGTTCCTCTCTGGGTTGGTGATATCTTTGTGGATCCCACCGATCCTTCTGGTGAGATGACGGTAGGTTTGGAGTATGATATTCCTGCTTCTATGTTGGTAAAGTTGTTCAACGGAGGGATTATTGTAGATGTAGTATCCACTTTCGGCACTCTGCTGCGGGTGTTGTCACAGGTGAGGTTGTAATTTCCCCAATGTTTCCAGGTAGGCATTATCATTCTGCAAACATCATGTCTTGGTAATGCTGGAAAAACAGCTTCTTTTTCCCAATATCCTGCTCGATAGCCCAGTAGTACTCTACATCCCCATGAGCAATACCAGGCTGGCTCGCCAGGTTCAGGTCTTATCCAAGTGCAGCCTACTTCTCTTCGCTCTTTTTGTTTTAGCTGTAAGATAGTCGCCACGATAATCTCTTTATCCCTCACTTGTAGGTCTTGAAGGATTTCTGCTCCGGTGGTCAGGTTGTAATTGGTAGTGACGGTTGGAAATTCTCCACTGTTGTTCAAGTATTGCAGCCACTTGTTCTCCTGCATGTGCTGAGTTAGGTTCTTCATCTTTGCCCATTTTTCTGTAGAATTCTGGTCCCATATCATGTAGGTGTTTCTTGATTCAACTCCCCAACATGTCTGTTGAAAAGTTTTAGTTGTTGCGTACTGGACCCTGATATGGGTTAAGGTCCAGGGCGTACTACCATAATGGTACAGGATAGCTAGAAGTACAGCAATGCCGACTAATAATGCTGTAAGTCGGGCCATCCAACTCCAACATTGGAGGCACTTTTTCTTCCACGGCCAGCTTTGTTGCTGCTGTTGCTGCTGCCTTATTCCAACATTTTCGTAGTAGGGTTCACTTGGTACTGGTGGCAGCGGCTCCTGCCTTCGAGGTTGTTGCAGTAGTGGCATTTCTATGCCAAATTCTCTTTCTCTTGGTCTGTCGATTCCTCGAGGTTGCGTGGTGATCACGTCGTCTTCCTGTAGTTCTCTCATCTCGGAGATAGATGATCTTAGGTGCTGTTGCTTGTCTCGTGCTCTCCCCAGGGACACTTGATGCTCGTTGCTGAAGAAGAGTGTTTAACAAGGGAGATGGCCACGGGAGTCTAATATCCAGTCCTCGCCACGCCCATTGCCAAATGACAACTGTTACTTCCTTCATTTCAGGCGGTGGTCCCTGGGGTGTGAAGAAACATTGTGAAGGTGCAGGATTCAATTCTCTGCGTAGGTTCAAGATGTCCTCATAGGCATTCCAATATGCCTCTCCCTTGTAGAAATACTGTGGTATCACAGAGTACAGAGGAGTTGATCTACGAAATAATCCTCTTCCCGACTTTATGCCAAGTCGTATCAGTACAGCCTTTGGGGGTTGCCAAAGTCCCACTAGTGCCCTGGTTCGCCATCCTCTTCTAATAGGCGGAATACTTCCACCCTTTTCGATGTCAACGTTCTGTACTGTTGTACATATTGGCAAAGTTTGGTTCTCAATCAAATAAAAAGCTAATTGTGCTTCTTTTTTCTGAAGTCTTTTAAACATGTAGGGACTACTGGTCCAAATCTGGAAAGATCCGAGCCATATATCCACATACATTCCTTGTAATGGATCGACATAATTAGGTCCCCATCTTATTTTAAATCTATAGCCCCTTTTCTGTATATACACCACGTTCAAGATGCAGGGGTATATGTTTGGACACCGGGGAATTGGGTAAAACTTCCATCCGACCCCGGGGCAATTCCAGTGTTGTCCCACTTTTTCCACGATAGGTTCTAGAGGAGTATATATTCCAGGCTCTTTAAGATCAGCAATTCTTGTATATGAGTCATTATCTACAAAATATCCTCCTGTTCCCAACAACCATCCTTTTTCTTTGTAATCCTTCTGCGGCCAGTTTAAACATATTTTCTTGTGGGGTAGTTCCAAATATGGTGCAGGTCCTTTTGGCCCGGAACGTAGACTATTTACATTATCTTCATCCAATTTGAAAGTCCGCAGCATGTTTCAGAGTGAATCGTTACTCTGCCTTTGGTCTCCTTCTTTTCTTGCCAAGATACACCACCATAGGGGACAGTTGTTGTCTCTTAATGAGATGTGTGTAGATGGGAGATGGGTGTTCAAGTTCTGAATCCATTCCTCTCCACGCCCATTTCCACACCATAACAACCACTCTGTCAGGCTTAGGGAGGGGTCCCTCAGGGACTCTCTGTGTTTGATTTGGGGGCACATAGCTCCATAAATCTTGCCAAGACTGCCAAAAATTATATCCAGAATATCTGGATTGAGTTAGGGCTACATACAGGGGAGCTGTAGGTTTGTCCTCTTGATCCGTAGGCTCAATTTGAAGCTGAATCTTCATTGCCTGATTACAGTTCCAAACTCCTCTATTATAGAGGAAAATGAAGTGTTGGTTTGTAAAAATCACTGGTACGGTTGGGGGCATGAAGCCCTCACAGTCCAGAGTTTTTTCAACAATTCTCAATTTTAATGTCTGGTTATCTAATACGGGATATCTGGGGTCTTGCTGTCGTCTGTCCAATTGACGTTTCATGCTGGGGCTTGTCGTCCAGATCAAGTACTGGTTAAGGTATATTTCAACGTAGACTCCTTGGAGTGGCTCCACGTAATTAATCCCCCATCTCACTGTGAATCTCAGGCCGTTGATTTGTAGGTAAACCACATTTAATATCCATGGGTATGTATCTGGACAACTTGGAATCGAATGGGACATTTTTCGGCGGCCATATATATACCAATATCGCAGACTTAGATCACTCAGCACCCGGTCAGAAAGTATCCTCTGTCCCGCTGTGTCTGTGAATACGGCATCTCTTTTATATTCATAGTGTGAAACAAAATATCCTTTAGATGCTAGCTTCCAGTTTTCTTCTTCAAAGTCTTTCTCTGGCCAATGTAGGTATAGTTTTTCGCCACCGAGGACATTTTGTATGTAGGGTCCAAATCTTCCTCGATTATTAATAACGGGTACTCTATTTACACTTGGTCCTTGCGACATTTTGCAACCAGCCGCTTCTTTTTACTTCTTCTTTGTCCCGCGGAAAATGGAGGGAAGCATCCAGCGACTCCGAGACTTTCTTGGTTTTTCCTCACCTTGAGTCGTTTGGTCTAACTGCTGCTGTTCCTCCAGGAGTTCAACGCGTGCTCCGACAGAATAAACCCCCACATAGGGAACCAGCACCATCAGCACTGTGAGCCGCACCCTAATAGTTTGGTCCGGCCTACTAGGAGTGTCCGCTCTGCTAGCCACTCCCCCTCTAGATTGTATCCTCCTCTTCCTCACCCATTCTTCGGGTGTCACGTGATACTCGGCTGACTTCTTCTTTGGTTTTGCTGCTTTATTTCCCCAGGCGTCTAATCCAGTGGTGAAATAAAACATGAGAGTTTCTCTGCCCCCTTTTTCTTGTGGCACCTCTTCTGCATCTTCCAGTAGAATTTCTGGGTTTTTTAGAACTTCCTCTATCAATTTTGCCCAAGTTGTCAATTCCCAAGGGCCAATCCATCCTTCTTCTTGGGCTTTTTGCTGCTGATCATCTGTCAGTCCTTCCATCATGTCTGTATATCCGGGTCGCTCCGGATCTCTGTATACTCTGAACACAAGTGGAATTTGTACTGCATCTATTGGAGGGTCATAAGCTTGTCCGTACTCTGGACCCTCAGACCAATTTTGCTGTATAGCTTCATGCAACAAAGACGGCTTTCGTTCACTACCTCCTGCAGCTTGGTCACTTCCTCCTGCTCCAGTTGTGTCCAACATCAGATAGACACTTGGGGCCGTTGGACTCACGTCACCGCCGCCTTGATTCCCCTCAGCTTGATCAGGCACAGTTGTTGCTGCAGGATTAGCCCAGCAGGTTTCATTGGCGTGACAGGTCCTCAGAGAGTCTAAAAACCTTCTCACTTGCCATCCTTCTGCTTTTACCACATGCAGTAGTCTTCCCATATGAGTTCTTGCTTTACACACCAGGCAATATTCGATGTTTTGTCCATTCCAATAGCATGAACACACCTGCATATCCACAGTGTCCCCACGTAAGTCCCACTGGGTGTAAAAGACCATTCTTGGCAAGTGGGTTAGTCGGCATAACCCACATACCAGTGCATCCAAAACCTTCACCGGCTTGTGAAGTAATTGCTTGAATTCATATTTTGCCCCATTTGGAATTGGGGGTTTTCTAAGTCCAGGTCCCGACCATTGGACCGTCAGCTGTACGTCTCCACGACAAATTACACAGTGATTCTCAACTTTTTTCCATTGTAATAACTCCTTTTCAGCAGATAAAAATCCTTTCTTTGCATGAGATAGAATCCTCAGGGCTCTGCCTGCCCAGAGGCCGTCTCTTGTTCTTCTTAAGGCAACCACCCCATTGACAGTGGCCATTCTGACGAAGGGTGGAAGTTCTTGGGTGTTTGTGGCCATATTTAGCTCCTGGTTTCATCTAGTTAGGAGTCGGCTTCAGCTGCTCCACTCCTTGGATTCCTTTCCTCTTCAATTCTACTGTGTTACTATCCAGTATCTTCACTATCGTATCTGTGGTCTCATACTTAGGTTTAACAGCAGTGTTGGTTGGGTGATCTCGTGCTCTCACCCACACCTTCTGTCCAACCTTGAATGGGATCTTTGGTTCTGGTTCTCTGTCCCTTTCAATCTGACTCCTCCCCACTTCCGGTGTCGAAAATGGGCGTTGGTTCAGTTCTTGCGAAGGGGTGGGCCTGCCGGCACATTGGCGGTCATTCAGGGCCTGTCCAATTTCCAGGGCCTTAGTACTCCATTCCTTCGTGTTAGCATTTTTTCCGATCCAGTTTTTCACCAGTCCAATAGCCCTTTCTACAACTCCATTTGCTTGTGGAGTGTATGGGGGCGAGTAAATTCTCATTACTCCATTTTTCTGGCACCATTGGTCGACCTGAGCGTTACGGAAATGTGTTCCATTGTCCGTCCTCAGCTCCTTAGGTATCCCCAGATTTGAACACACTTGATCCAACATGCTGATCACACTGCTGCCGTTGGCTTTTCTCACAGGCTTAACAGTCACATAGCCTGACATAGAGTCCACAAGCACCAACAGATACTTTTCTCCTTTCTTACCGGTCACCCCCATGGGCCCGGCAACATCCATACATACTGATCCCCATGGAACAGTACTCTTTATGGTGAAACCATCCACCCTTTGTCCTCGTCGTCCTGCATTGTATCGACCACATACTTCACAGTCTTTGAGAACTCGGTAGACTTGGTTTCTCGGAATCCAAAGTTGCAGCTTCTCCAGCTCCTTCCGTGTGGGAATGGTGCCTGCATGGCCAAGTGCTTCATGTACGGCCAGCACCACTTCTTTCACGGACTCTTTTGGAACTACCCTTCCCTTGGGTGTCTGTTCCCACTTCTCGATCCCGACAACGACGATTTTTCTCAGCTGCACATAGCGGTCCACTTCTTCGTTCCCGCTCCAATGTGCTCCTTCTTTTACATGGGCTTTCTGATGTACCACATCTAAGTCCATTGTTAGCCTCAACTCGGCTATTTTCCTCCACAAGTCCATATGAGCTACAGGCTTCCCCTTAGCTCCCTCGAATCCATTTTCTTCCCAAATGGATAAGTCCTGTTTCAGGGCTTGTGCGCAGTAATGACTGTCTGTAACCACTTTAGCCTTTTTTACTTTCCTCTTGTTTAACTCCAAGAGTCCTTCTAGTATTGCTGTAACTTCTCCCGCTTGGGCACTCCCTGGCGTTTGACCTTTTTGACGATATTTCTCCTTATCTTGATACTTCAGAATATAGCCCCAATGAGCTACATTGTCTGTACCTTTCTTTGATCCATCAGTGTACATAGTCCAGTCGTATGGCTCCACAGGGAGTTGCGTCTCCGGTAACTTTTTTGTCGCCGACTGGTTTGGCCCGATTTCCAGCTCAGGGTCTAGCAGGATGTCCTCCCACCTTCCCCATCTGGCATTTGTGGCTTTAGTACTCTCAATTGTTCCTTTTCTTAGGAACCGGTGGACTTGGCTTTGAGTGATGACTTTTATTCCCTGTCCTTGTGCAAGTTCTTTTAACGCACTCCAATATCTAGCCAGGACTGCTAGTTCTTTTTCTTCTGGTGGATATTTTCTTTCGATAGAAGACAGAGTATAGCTCCACAATGTTACCATACCCCCTCCTTCATTGCTTACTTTTACCACCGAATCCTCTTCTTCACATCTTATTTCGGCTAGCAGACGAGTAGTCAGACTACGCGGCTCCAGCCTAACTGCGTCTTGAATGGCTTTCTTTAGCTTTTCCAAGCAATCCTGATCTGTAGCTGTCCAAATCCATTGCTTTTGCTCTTGTCCATCAGGTTTCTTCTTGAGACGAGCATAAAGGGGCTTTGCGTATTTCTGATAATGTGGAACATGATCTCTCACATAGTTACACAGTCCCAATATTTTCTGTAGGTCATTCTCAGATTGAGGTGGTTTAATCTGACTCAATTTTTCTCGGTATCCTTCTGAGAGTCCCAGGTCTGATGATACCTGGAATCCCAAATAGTTAACCTTGAATTGTCCAAACTGACATTTCTTCAGGTTGAGTTTTAATCCAGCTTCTGTGAGCTTCTGTATCACCTTTTGCAGCCGCATTAGGTGTTCATTTTCATCATCATCTGCAATAAACACATCATCGATATAGACTGTTACTCCCAGATCTTTCAATATTTCCATTACTGCTGCTTGGAAAACATTTGGTGAATTTCTGTATCCCTGCGGTAGTCGTTGCCACACATAGCTTTTCCCTTTATGTGTGAATGCTGTTTTCCCTTGTGACTGTTTTGCTAATCGCAGGGAAAAGAATCCATTTGCCAGATCAATGCATGATTTATATTTCTTAATTTGGAGAGTTTTCAGTGCTCCTTGGGGATTTATCAAACTTGCTCTATTGGCTATTGTTCGTCGATTGAGAGCCTTGAAATTGATTACTGGTCTCCAGCCTCCTCCTGCTGACTCTGGCTTCTTAACTGCTTGGATGGGGCTGTTAGTGATCGGGTTTAATTCCACTCGAATGATCCCCAGAGCTTCCAATTCTTTCACTATTTTATCCATTTCCTCAACCGCTCCAGGGTTCAAGGGATATTGTCGCACTGGTGGATGTACTCCTCCTTCGATGACATGAATGTGTTTAGTCCCCAAATCTCCACAATCATTTTTAAATCGTGCCACTTCAGCTTCGGAGATAATTTCCCTCAATTTCTCTTTCCCTGCTTCAGAGAAATCACTTTCTTCAATTTTTTCTTCTGTGACAGCCGGTACATCCACTTCTTTGTACCAGCTTACTGGACTCTTCCCAGTTGGAGTTATACCCATTCGTACAACTCTTGCTTGTAATTTTTTCACTCGTCGTCTTATTAGAGTTCGAAGTCTTTTGGGCCGATGCAATTCTTTCAAATCTCGGACTGATATCAAATTAAAGGGGCCTTTTAACCAAACTATCCCCTTCCATATTCCAAATGGTGTTCTCTCCGTTGCCCCATTTGCATACTGGATCAATAGGTATCCTATGGTAACGAGGTTTCTGCGGGTCATGGACACCTCTGCTCCCGTGTCTACCAGGTACGGTTCTCCATCCACATCAGGGTAGATATCGTCCCCTTCCCAGTAGGCATGGTCTAGCGTGACCCGCTCCTCCAAAGCCATTACTTCTGTTGCCCTCCAGCCGCCGCTGTAGCTTGGCGGACTTCCTGGAGGGCTTTCCTTTGTTCTGGAGTTAATTTGTCGTACTCCTCTTTAGGGAGATAGCCACCACCATGAGGTGCAGGTGTAGGTCGCGATTGTGGTGGTGGAGGTGGTGGACCTCTCGGCCGAGGGCTCCATTGTCCAGCTGGAGGTCTTTGATTATTCCTCTGTGGTGTTTGATATGACTGAGGAGGTGGTGGTTTAGACACTGAATTTCTTTTCTCCACTCCCCCCGGTTTTTGTCCTGATTTCGGGGTGCTCTCCTTCTTCCTCTTTTCTTCATAGAACTGCTGCTCCAAATCCCAGCTCTTTACCACCGCATCCATTTGTGGGACTGTAGTGCCATCTATGGGCATTTTTACAAAGGTTATCTCTCCTCTTCTTCCTTTAGTGACCTCTCTCAGCGCCCTAACATAGCGTTGTGGCAAAATCGTCTGTTTCAGCCCATGCCAAACTTGAACCAATGTTTGACCTTTGTCTAATCCAGCTTTAGCGCGAGCAATATGGGAATCTTCATCGTTAGGATCTTCCAACACTAACCTGGCATAATGGTTACGTGCTGGTTCACCCCGACTGATGGGTTGACTGGTAACTTGGGCTAGCCACATAGATTTACCCTCTTCACTGTTCGAAGCTCTGTCAATAAGGGGCCACTCAAAGCCAAGTCCACCGGTTCCTAAGAAAAGGAACAATTGACTAACCTTACTGGTTCGTAATGATTATCCTTTCTTTATTCTCTTGGTTGCTGAGATTGTCGATTCCACCACTGTCGTCTCCTTGACTTCAGCTATGGTCCTTGTCGTCTCGAGTCGTCTGCCTCTCAAAGCCTCTCTTGGTGCCTTGAGTCAGGGATGAGTGACAGACTGCTTGGCTATTCAGCGCTAATTCCAGAGGTTAACTCCAAATCAGCTGCTCCTTTTCCCGCTTCTCCCCTCAGGAACCTCACGGGTTGATGATCCTACTCTCTCTTGTAGATCACCATTTTGCATGGTATACTCTCATACCTGCTCTCTTTTTGACGATCCGATCCAGCAGGCTCCCTCGTCTGCTTCCCTTCCTCGTCGTCTCGTGACGATCCAGCAGGCTATCTCCGTCTGCTTCTCGTCCCAGTTTAGATGATCCAGTAGTGACACGTCTACTTCTCGTCCCAGTTTAGACGATCCAGCAGTGACACGTCTGCTTCTCGTCCTTGATCCCAGCTCCCTGGGATGCTTACTCCTGTTGTCTTTACGTCGTCCTTCTGGTGGTCGCCTCCAAATTTTCACCTCTCTGGAAAACAGATGTGTTTCAAGCCGTTACTGGACCTATACAGGCCGTCAGCCGACACTCTCCACAACACCGTCTCCCTTGGTAATCCACTCAGGGCTTTCCACCTATCCAACAGCAAAAGACTCTCCTTTGGCCAGGATTCTTCCTCGGACCCGACTACACTTCGTCAGGTCCCTGTTCGGGCGCCACGTGTCAGATCCCGCTTCGTATATATAAGACCAGCTCTCCGTCTCTGGGGTCCGACCTTCGTGTCTCCGCGGGTATTACCCGGCGGGGCTGCACAAAGGCTGTTTAAGCTGGTGGCGAGGAGATTCGTCTAGCCGCTCACTGCCTCCATCCGGACGTCCACCCCGCTGACGCTGATCTCGCACCCCGGTCGAATAGCCTCCTTCTGGAACCAGGATACGAGCCGGCCACGCCTCCAATGTTGGAGTTGGATGGCCCGACTTACAGCATTATTAGTCGGCATTGCTGTACTTCTAGCTATCCTGTACCATTATGGTAGTACGCCCTGGACCTTAACCCATATCAGGGTCCAGTACGCAACAACTAAAACTTTTCAACAGACATGTTGGGGAGTTGAATCAAGAAACACCTACATGATATGGGACCAGAATTCTACAGAAAAATGGGCAAAGATGAAGAACCTAACTCAGCACATGCAGGAGAACAAGTGGCTCTGTATACTCTGAACACAAGTGGAATTTGTACTGCATCTATTGGAGGGTCATAAGCTTGTCCGTACTCTGGACCCTCAGACCAATTTTGCTGTATAGCTTCATGCAACAAAGACGGCTTTCGTTCACTACCTCCTGCAGCTTGGTCACTTCCTCCTGCTCCAGTTGTGTCCAACATCAGATAGACACTTGGGGCCGTTGGACTCACGTCACCGCCGCCTTGATTCCCCTCAGCTTGATCAGGCACAGTTGTTGCTGCAGGATTAGCCCAGCAGGTTTCATTGGCGTGACAGGTCCTCAGAGAGTCTAAAAACCTTCTCACTTGCCATCCTTCTGCTTTTACCACATGCAGTAGTCTTCCCATATGAGTTCTTGCTTTACACACCAGGCAATATTCGATGTTTTGTCCATTCCAATAGCATGAACACACCTGCATATCCACAGTGTCCCCACGTAAGTCCCACTGGGTGTAAAAGACCATTCTTGGCAAGTGGGTTAGTCGGCATAACCCACATACCAGTGCATCCAAAACCTTCACCGGCTTGTGAAGTAATTGCTTGAATTCATATTTTGCCCCATTTGGAATTGGGGGTTTTCTAAGTCCAGGTCCCGACCATTGGACCGTCAGCTGTACGTCTCCACGACAAATTACACAGTGATTCTCAACTTTTTTCCATTGTAATAACTCCTTTTCAGCAGATAAAAATCCTTTCTTTGCATGAGATAGAATCCTCAGGGCTCTGCCTGCCCAGAGGCCGTCTCTTGTTCTTCTTAAGGCAACCACCCCATTGACAGTGGCCATTCTGACGAAGGGTGGAAGTTCTTGGGTGTTTGTGGCCATATTTAGCTCCTGGTTTCATCTAGTTAGGAGTCGGCTTCAGCTGCTCCACTCCTTGGATTCCTTTCCTCTTCAATTCTACTGTGTTACTATCCAGTATCTTCACTATCGTATCTGTGGTCTCATACTTAGGTTTAACAGCAGTGTTGGTTGGGTGATCTCGTGCTCTCACCCACACCTTCTGTCCAACCTTGAATGGGATCTTTGGTTCTGGTTCTCTGTCCCTTTCAATCTGACTCCTCCCCACTTCCGGTGTCGAAAATGGGCGTTGGTTCAGTTCTTGCGAAGGGGTGGGCCTGCCGGCACATTGGCGGTCATTCAGGGCCTGTCCAATTTCCAGGGCCTTAGTACTCCATTCCTTCGTGTTAGCATTTTTTCCGATCCAGTTTTTCACCAGTCCAATAGCCCTTTCTACAACTCCATTTGCTTGTGGAGTGTATGGGGGCGAGTAAATTCTCATTACTCCATTTTTCTGGCACCATTGGTCGACCTGAGCGTTACGGAAATGTGTTCCATTGTCCGTCCTCAGCTCCTTAGGTATCCCCAGATTTGAACACACTTGATCCAACATGCTGATCACACTGCTGCCGTTGGCTTTTCTCACAGGCTTAACAGTCACATAGCCTGACATAGAGTCCACAAGCACCAACAGATACTTTTCTCCTTTCTTACCGGTCACCCCCATGGGCCCGGCAACATCCATACATACTGATCCCCATGGAACAGTACTCTTTATGGTGAAACCATCCACCCTTTGTCCTCGTCGTCCTGCATTGTATCGACCACATACTTCACAGTCTTTGAGAACTCGGTAGACTTGGTTTCTCGGAATCCAAAGTTGCAGCTTCTCCAGCTCCTTCCGTGTGGGAATGGTGCCTGCATGGCCAAGTGCTTCATGTACGGCCAGCACCACTTCTTTCACGGACTCTTTTGGAACTACCCTTCCCTTGGGTGTCTGTTCCCACTTCTCGATCCCGACAACGACGATTTTTCTCAGCTGCACATAGCGGTCCACTTCTTCGTTCCCGCTCCAATGTGCTCCTTCTTTTACATGGGCTTTCTGATGTACCACATCTAAGTCCATTGTTAGCCTCAACTCGGCTATTTTCCTCCACAAGTCCATATGAGCTACAGGCTTCCCCTTAGCTCCCTCGAATCCATTTTCTTCCCAAATGGATAAGTCCTGTTTCAGGGCTTGTGCGCAGTAATGACTGTCTGTAACCACTTTAGCCTTTTTTACTTTCCTCTTGTTTAACTCCAAGAGTCCTTCTAGTATTGCTGTAACTTCTCCCGCTTGGGCACTCCCTGGCGTTTGACCTTTTTGACGATATTTCTCCTTATCTTGATACTTCAGAATATAGCCCCAATGAGCTACATTGTCTGTACCTTTCTTTGATCCATCAGTGTACATAGTCCAGTCGTATGGCTCCACAGGGAGTTGCGTCTCCGGTAACTTTTTTGTCGCCGACTGGTTTGGCCCGATTTCCAGCTCAGGGTCTAGCAGGATGTCCTCCCACCTTCCCCATCTGGCATTTGTGGCTTTAGTACTCTCAATTGTTCCTTTTCTTAGGAACCGGTGGACTTGGCTTTGAGTGATGACTTTTATTCCCTGTCCTTGTGCAAGTTCTTTTAACGCACTCCAATATCTAGCCAGGACTGCTAGTTCTTTTTCTTCTGGTGGATATTTTCTTTCGATAGAAGACAGAGTATAGCTCCACAATGTTACCATACCCCCTCCTTCATTGCTTACTTTTACCACCGAATCCTCTTCTTCACATCTTATTTCGGCTAGCAGACGAGTAGTCAGACTACGCGGCTCCAGCCTAACTGCGTCTTGAATGGCTTTCTTTAGCTTTTCCAAGCAATCCTGATCTGTAGCTGTCCAAATCCATTGCTTTTGCTCTTGTCCATCAGGTTTCTTCTTGAGACGAGCATAAAGGGGCTTTGCGTATTTCTGATAATGTGGAACATGATCTCTCACATAGTTACACAGTCCCAATATTTTCTGTAGGTCATTCTCAGATTGAGGTGGTTTAATCTGACTCAATTTTTCTCGGTATCCTTCTGAGAGTCCCAGGTCTGATGATACCTGGAATCCCAAATAGTTAACCTTGAATTGTCCAAACTGACATTTCTTCAGGTTGAGTTTTAATCCAGCTTCTGTGAGCTTCTGTATCACCTTTTGCAGCCGCATTAGGTGTTCATTTTCATCATCATCTGCAATAAACACATCATCGATATAGACTGTTACTCCCAGATCTTTCAATATTTCCATTACTGCTGCTTGGAAAACATTTGGTGAATTTCTGTATCCCTGCGGTAGTCGTTGCCACACATAGCTTTTCCCTTTATGTGTGAATGCTGTTTTCCCTTGTGACTGTTTTGCTAATCGCAGGGAAAAGAATCCATTTGCCAGATCAATGCATGATTTATATTTCTTAATTTGGAGAGTTTTCAGTGCTCCTTGGGGATTTATCAAACTTGCTCTATTGGCTATTGTTCGTCGATTGAGAGCCTTGAAATTGATTACTGGTCTCCAGCCTCCTCCTGCTGACTCTGGCTTCTTAACTGCTTGGATGGGGCTGTTAGTGATCGGGTTTAATTCCACTCGAATGATCCCCAGAGCTTCCAATTCTTTCACTATTTTATCCATTTCCTCAACCGCTCCAGGGTTCAAGGGATATTGTCGCACTGGTGGATGTACTCCTCCTTCGATGACATGAATGTGTTTAGTCCCCAAATCTCCACAATCATTTTTAAATCGTGCCACTTCAGCTTCGGAGATAATTTCCCTCAATTTCTCTTTCCCTGCTTCAGAGAAATCACTTTCTTCAATTTTTTCTTCTGTGACAGCCGGTACATCCACTTCTTTGTACCAGCTTACTGGACTCTTCCCAGTTGGAGTTATACCCATTCGTACAACTCTTGCTTGTAATTTTTTCACTCGTCGTCTTATTAGAGTTCGAAGTCTTTTGGGCCGATGCAATTCTTTCAAATCTCGGACTGATATCAAATTAAAGGGGCCTTTTAACCAAACTATCCCCTTCCATATTCCAAATGGTGTTCTCTCCGTTGCCCCATTTGCATACTGGATCAATAGGTATCCTATGGTAACGAGGTTTCTGCGGGTCATGGACACCTCTGCTCCCGTGTCTACCAGGTACGGTTCTCCATCCACATCAGGGTAGATATCGTCCCCTTCCCAGTAGGCATGGTCTAGCGTGACCCGCTCCTCCAAAGCCATTACTTCTGTTGCCCTCCAGCCGCCGCTGTAGCTTGGCGGACTTCCTGGAGGGCTTTCCTTTGTTCTGGAGTTAATTTGTCGTACTCCTCTTTAGGGAGATAGCCACCACCATGAGGTGCAGGTGTAGGTCGCGATTGTGGTGGTGGAGGTGGTGGACCTCTCGGCCGAGGGCTCCATTGTCCAGCTGGAGGTCTTTGATTATTCCTCTGTGGTGTTTGATATGACTGAGGAGGTGGTGGTTTAGACACTGAATTTCTTTTCTCCACTCCCCCCGGTTTTTGTCCTGATTTCGGGGTGCTCTCCTTCTTCCTCTTTTCTTCATAGAACTGCTGCTCCAAATCCCAGCTCTTTACCACCGCATCCATTTGTGGGACTGTAGTGCCATCTATGGGCATTTTTACAAAGGTTATCTCTCCTCTTCTTCCTTTAGTGACCTCTCTCAGCGCCCTAACATAGCGTTGTGGCAAAATCGTCTGTTTCAGCCCATGCCAAACTTGAACCAATGTTTGACCTTTGTCTAATCCAGCTTTAGCGCGAGCAATATGGGAATCTTCATCGTTAGGATCTTCCAACACTAACCTGGCATAATGGTTACGTGCTGGTTCACCCCGACTGATGGGTTGACTGGTAACTTGGGCTAGCCACATAGATTTACCCTCTTCACTGTTCGAAGCTCTGTCAATAAGGGGCCACACTTCTTTCAAATAATCCTTTAGGTCTTCATTGGGTTCTTTCTCTCTCACCAGCATCTTTAATTTCTTGAACTCACGGAATTCCCTGCTGTCTGCTTGAATTTCGGCTTGAATTGCTGGCAGTCTTTGCCCTCTAGATCCAGCAGGAAAGTTCTGATCTGGGAGGCTCGGTTGTAATCCTGACGATGGTGGAATTGTTTCTTCCTCATCATCCAGATTTTCTTCATTGATTTCTCTCAACACTTGCCGTGACCAGCGTAAAGCTGCTGTTTTTAGTTTTCTCAACATCACATCATGGGCAACGCCTAAATAGGCGACTCTGAAGTTATTTGTTAACTCTTTACAGGCAGTGAGTGTAGGATAGAAAGGCCACATTAGTATATTAGCCCACTCTCCAACAGTAGCTGTTACCTCGAGAGTTTTCTTTTCATCTTGTCGCTCTATCCACTCTTTGGGGATGTCATACCCAGTTTGTCCAACTTCTGGAGCATAGGTTTGTCGCTTATCTCGGGTCTCCACTGGGTTGACTCTGACATCTCTTGCAATTCTCTCAGAGGCTACACGCACGTTATACACCCCAACTTCTTTCTTTCGTCCTCTGTAACGTCCAGTTCATAGTTCTGGGCGCGAGACTTCTCTTTCTCCTACCACAGATAGCGGTCCATCCTCTTCTGAGTCTTGTGGATTAATCTCCTCTTCAGACTCTCTTTCCTGGTCCTCATCCACATCAGATTCATGGGGAGGACATAGGTCTTGTGGTTGTGGGTCCCCGTTCTGTTCTAGCTTTCGGGGTGTCCCAGTTGCTTCAGTAATTCCGACTGGTAAAGGAATGAATATAGGATCCTCTTCTCCATTATCTGGTGGAGGAGCCTAGAAAGGCTCTTTCATCCGTGATTGGGAGCCTGTCGGGTGTATGATAGTCTGGAGCCCACTTGCAACTTGTTTGAATGTTGGTCGTGGGGTTTTAATCCTTAATTGCTGCACTCCCACAGCATGGGTTGATCTTTTCTCACTTGTCGCCATGGGAATGGGCTGCATCACTAACGGGGGACTAGTTGACACTCCACTTGTTCCAACTGCACCCTTTTTTGGACCTGCTCTATTTGGTCCTAAATTCACCGCTTCAAGTGCCCTTCTCACTCGATCTTGCTCATTGCTAGTGACCACCACAATCTCTCTCATTGATCCCCATACTCCTGGGGTACGCATGTGTAGGTTCACAGCTGCCATGGCAACCTTTTCTGCCTCTTCCCATGTCATATGTCCAGATCGTAATCCGTCCACATATATCACCACTCGCCGATGTTGGCGTTCTTTGGCCATATCGATAGCTATTCCCAGAGCTTTCAACATTTTCTCAGTGTATTCGATTGAATTTTCTCTCCCTGGGTAGCTTTCAAAAGGCACATGTATGAGTGCATGATAATTCATTCGTGGTGCACTTGTTATCACCATCGATTTTCCCTCCAGATTTCTCCTCTTTATGTCTTTAAGCTCCTCTTGGTACTCTTTGCCTGCCTTCTCCTTGAGTTGTGCTCGGAATTTTCGGTTGGCAATTTTCAATTTGGGATTTGTGAAGACAATGAGACTATCTCCATCTATATCCCAAGGACTGCCAAAATAATGATATGCCCGTCCTCCATCTTGGGTCACCATCTTTTTGGTTCCTTCGGGCATAGGGTTCAAGTCTTCCATGTAGTCAGATTCACCATATACATGGTGGGTTTTTGCTTTGGCTTTTCTAAAGATTTCTTGCGAGGGCCCTTCCTCTTTACTATGGTAACTCGGTCCGTGAACACATTCTTCAGATTTAAACTGTCCCAAGCTTCTGGGCCCACATTCCAGCGACCGACGGAATATCTGTCCAGATACTCCCTGAAGGCTTCTTCGTCTTTTCTCCTGTTCTATCAGGCGTTCTGTATGTTTTTTAACTGTTGAGGTTGTTCCTCTCACACTTCCTAAGGGCAATTTTTGCCACTCTGGGTCGAAGCTTGTGAGGAGCTGGTCCGGGCTTTTATCTTCTTGACCATTTACTCCAGAATTAAGACCTCCTGGGGATGTTGGTTCATCCTCACTGTCCTCTGGCTTGTTTTCCTCATCACTTTGCTCAGAGTTGACCTGGGAATCTGTCTTGCCCTCATCTTCAGTGTTGAGGATCTGACTTCCATCCTTATCATCTATCATAGGAAATTGTTCCTTAAGCATTCTTCCTAACCCTTTTAGTCGTTCTGCCATGGACTTACATTCAGCATATACGGACGCTGCTTTTGCCTTAACATCAACCAGGACTGTCTCTGCTCCCAACAACCCAGCTGTCATTTTTACTACAGGGTCATAACTTTTCTCAGGACTTATTAAAGTGGTGATTTGTCCTCTTTGCCACCCTTCTTCGAGAATTCTGCACCACCACTCAAGCCAATCTCTGATCCCCGCCTTTTCTTTTGGGGCTGGTGGGCTTGCTAATACGGCCAGAATCTGCCCCTCTTTATGCTGACCTGGATAATACACCCCTACTCTGTGTAGTGTATCTGCCATAGCTTCTTTGAAACTTTCTTCATCAGGTTCTACACTTTGATCTCTGACATAATTTTGAACTGTTTCTGCCCAAAAATCATATCCTCGTCCATACAATACTACTCTGTGTGGTTGAATATTCACTTCTTTTCCCCCGTCTGGTTCGGATCCAGGGGTTGCTACAGGTCCTGACTCTTTTTCAGCCATCTTTCTACTGCTTGTTTTACACTAACCTTACTGGTTCGTAATGATTATCCTTTCTTTATTCTCTTGGTTGCTGAGATTGTCGATTCCACCACTGTCGTCTCCTTGACTTCAGCTATGGTCCTTGTCGTCTCGAGTCGTCTGCCTCTCAAAGCCTCTCTTGGTGCCTTGAGTCAGGGATGAGTGACAGACTGCTTGGCTATTCAGCGCTAATTCCAGAGGTTAACTCCAAATCAGCTGCTCCTTTTCCCGCTTCTCCCCTCAGGAACCTCACGGGTTGATGATCCTACTCTCTCTTGTAGATCACCATTTTGCATGGTATACTCTCATACCTGCTCTCTTTTTGACGATCCGATCCAGCAGGCTCCCTCGTCTGCTTCCCTTCCTCGTCGTCTCGTGACGATCCAGCAGGCTATCTCCGTCTGCTTCTCGTCCCAGTTTAGATGATCCAGTAGTGACACGTCTACTTCTCGTCCCAGTTTAGACGATCCAGCAGTGACACGTCTGCTTCTCGTCCTTGATCCCAGCTCCCTGGGATGCTTACTCCTGTTGTCTTTACGTCGTCCTTCTGGTGGTCGCCTCCAAATTTTCACCTCTCTGGAAAACAGATGTGTTTCAAGCCGTTACTGGACCTATACAGGCCGTCAGCCGACACTCTCCACAACACCGTCTCCCTTGGTAATCCACTCAGGGCTTTCCACCTATCCAACAGCAAAAGACTCTCCTTTGGCCAGGATTCTTCCTCGGACCCGACTACACTTCGTCAGGTCCCTGTTCGGGCGCCACGTGTCAGATCCCGCTTCGTATATATAAGACCAGCTCTCCGTCTCTGGGGTCCGACCTTCGTGTCTCCGCGGGTATTACCCGGCGGGGCTGCACAAAGGCTGTTTAAGCTGGTGGCGAGGAGATTCGTCTAGCCGCTCACTGCCTCCATCCGGACGTCCACCCCGCTGACGCTGATCTCGCACCCCGGTCGAATAGCCTCCTTCTGGAACCAGGATACGAGCCGGCCACGCCCGTTAACGGCAGCTCTCCTCTTATGGATCAGGGCTCTTGGAATGTTGCTAGATTTTAATTTTAGTGACTCGTACAGCGAGTCCCCAGGATGCGTTAATTTCGTTAAAAACCAGACTAACCTTTTAGAGCACTTTTTGATGTTATACACCCAAAAAACTTTAACTTTTACACCTTAAGAAGAATCAATAAATCCAATGTCCGAGCCTTAACACTTTAACTGCATGCTTGGAAATTTATTGCAGGTTTTGCAAGTGCTGACAACATAATCAAAATCGGTTATATGATGATAATTTCACAACAGTAATTCAAATATAATCAGAATAATGATTGGCAGAGATTTTTGTTTTTGATTCAATAATGCTATCTGATCTTACTCTGACTGGACTGGATTAACTTCTCAACAAATTTTCTAGGAGTGAGGGAAGGAGGTTTTTTGTTGTTAAAATCCCCAGTTTGATGAACTTGGTCTCCTCTTCATCAGCTTTTAGTTGTTAGCTGACCACGATCCTTGTGATGTTGTAATCCTTCAGGAAATAATCCACATAAGAGTTTATTCCTTCTTCAATCAACCAAAAGTTGATCTAATCCATTCTGGAAAGATGTGATGTTCCATGAGAGAGAAAACGTTGAAACTTCCCCACTCAGACTTAAGGCCAGTGATTATTCTCCAATGCTCTGCTACTCCATGACTGGACGGCCTGAGTGGGAGTTGAAAACTCTCTCAAATAATCTCTTATGTCTCCAATCCTCTCGCTCCTCGATTCCAATTGCAGCTCACAAGATAGTCAAGTCTTGTGATCTCCTCGTAGCAGCGGAGAAGTGACAACAGCACCTCTCCCTGGAAGAATAACCCCGTTTCCTGTTGTTGTCAAGCTTTTATATGAAACTCGTTGATGTTGAGTTGATCTTGGTTACCATGGGGATGATGATGAGTCTAAACCTCCTCCCTTACCCCCTTCTTTTACTGGAAGCCATCTGAAAAACATTTCCTGGCTGCCGGTAACTGATGTCCCGATTGTCAGTAAATCTATTGCTCAAGTTTCCTGTTTTTCTGTTTAACACATCTTTTCCGAGCACTTATACTTTCTAAATCATGTTACATCAATCACATTTAATCATATTCAATCATTTCATTTCAACTCCTTTTCACATAAAAACATTTCATATAATCATATACAACATTTCCATTCATTATTATTCATTTCATATCTTATTACATCTTAATGTTCTAATCAGTTGTTTTTCTTCTCAGCCCTTCTGGCCTCGCTTGCGACATCATCAACTTCCTTTTTTGTCTCTGCCTCTGCACAAAAACAACTTTTCCTCAGTTCCTCTTGTAAACTGTCAGAAATACAACTCATATAATCATTCATTTTACTTATTTGCAAAACACATTCTTCTAATCAACTTTTACTTTTTATCACATTAATTATTCATTTAATCATTTTTATGTTAGAATCATTCTCAGATTTTACTTGTAACATATTAATATTTCATTTGATCATGCTTTGTCATTTTTAAAATCATCTTAGACATATTACATCGTCTTCACCACTGAGTTCATCCCGTGGGCCTCTCCATCTGCCATGGAAAAGTCCGGTATGACCTCAGTCACTCCAGGAAAGTACCAAACACTGTTCAGTTTATTCCAACAACGTGTGTATTAATCCAATGGCACGTATTATATTCCAAGATGAAAACAAGCTGAAAGCAAGCTTAAAGTCATCTTTCTTGACAACTCCCTGCTCTGGGACAGCACGGCTCCTATCCCTGAGTCAGAGGCATCCACTTCAACAATAAACTGGCAACTAGGATCAGGCTGCATCAGAACTGGTGCAGTTGAAAACCGGTGTTTCAACTCCCTAAACGCGGCTTCGCACCGATCCGACCAGGTGAAGGAGACTTTTGAGGAGGTCCGGGCTGTAAGGGGACCAACTACCTGAGTATAGCCCTTAATGAACCTCCTGTAAAAATTGGTGAACCCTAGGAACTGTTGCAGCTTCCTACGGTTTACCGGTTGGGGCCAATCTCTCACCGCCGCTACCTTAGCCGGATCAGGTGCGACGGAGTTGGAGGAGATGATAAATCCCAGGAAGGACATAGAAGTGTGGTGGAACTCACACTTCTCGCCCTTCACAAACAGCCGGTTCTCCAACAACCACTGCAGGACCTGACGGACATGCTTAACATGAGTCTCAGAGTCCGGGGAGAAGATGAGGATATCGTCTAGATATACGAAGACGAATCGGTGCAGGAAGTCCCGCAGAACGTCATTAACCAAAGCTTGGAACATCGCGGGGGCGTTTGTGAGGCCGAACGGCATGACCAGGTACTCAAAGTGACCTAAAGGGGTGTTAAATCCCGTCTTCCATTCGTCTCCCTTCTGTATCTGAACCAGATGATAAGTATTTCTGAGATCCAGTTTTGTGAAAATTTTGGCTCCATGCAGGGGCGTGAACACTGAATCCAATAGAGGTAACGGGTATCTGTTGCGAACCGTGATTTCATTCAGCCCTCTATAATCAATGCATGGACGGAGTCCGCCGTCCTTCTTGCCCACAAAAAAGAAACCTGCACCTAACGGGGATGAAGAATTTCGGATTAGCCCGGCAGCTAAAGAGTCCCAGATGTAGGTCTCCATTGATTCGCGCTCAGGACGTGAGAGGTAGTACAGCCTGCTGGACGGATACTCAGCGCCTGGAACCAAATCAATGGCATAATCATACGGTCAGTGCGGGGGCAGGGTGAGTGCCAGATCTTTGCTGAAAATGTCAGCAAGATCATGATACTCAGCCGGCACTGTCGTGAGATTGGGGGGGACTTGGACCTCCTCTTTAACAGCATCGCCAGGTGGCACCAAGGATCTTAAGCACTCCCGGTGGCAGGTTTCGCTCCATTGAGCCACAACCTCAGACGGCCAATCGATCCAGGGATTGTGCTTCACCATCCATGGAAATCCCAAAATAATCCTGGAAGTAGAAGGTGTTACAAAGAACACGATCTCCTCCCTGTGATTTCCAGAGACAACCAAAGTTAAAGGCTGTGTCTGGTGTGTGATTTCTGGTAGTAGGGTGTCATCTAGTGCCCGCACCTTCAATGGTGAAGGAACGGCCACCAGAGGGAGCCCTACCTCCTTAGCCCACCTACTGTCCAGTAGGTTCCCTTCCGACCCCATGTCGATCAGTGCTAGAGCGGTAAGGGTTAAATCCCCACAGAGGATTGTGACTGGGAGTCGTGCGCATTTGCGTGGGACACCCGTATGGTTAGTATGGCTCACTCTCAGCCCAGTCTCTAAGGTTGAGCCTTGTTGTTTAACCGCCAGGGAGCCCTTATTCTGCGCATGCTCATTCGAGCCGCAGTAAACACACTCTCCACGTGCCAGTCTCCTTTGTTTTCCCTTTTCAGTCACTTTTGCCCTGCTCGTTTCCATAACAACGTCAGCAGGGGGAGCTGGTGTAACGCGGAGAGCCCTGGCTTTGGAGTGGGGAGAGGATGGCACTAACTTGGATCTGGATGGGAGAGGGACAGCGCGCACCCGGCCACGCCCTTCGTCTTGCTCCCACTTGAATTCCTCTAACCGATTATCTAATCAAATGACCAGATCAATAAGCCCATCTAAATCCCGCGGCTGATCCTTAGCCACCAGATGCTCCGTTAGGGCCGGAGACAGCCCATTTACAAAGGTGGCGCGGAGTGCTACTGAGTTCCAACCAGCCCTCGCTGCCGCAACACGGACGTCGATTGCGTAATCAGCTGCACTCCAGCATCCCTGTCTCATTGACAGCAGCATATTTGAAGCGGACTCGCCTCTATTGGGATGATCGAACACCTGTCGAAATTCCAACTTCCACAAACTCGGCTACAAGCTGCAAGTATAAGTCACAACTGCAAAGACTTCAGTAACAATGAATGTGCGTACGGCACAAAACGGCTGAGTTGGTTTACCTGCGTGGTAAGCTGATAACTCGGCAGAGTAGTGGTGTCTCTCCCAGGCTTTTATAGATGAGATGATGATGAGTTTAGATGACTGACAGCTGATACGGTGCACCTGGTGGATCCACCTGGCCAGTGCACCCTCTGGTACCTGAAACCTGCCATCAGGCCTGGCGCCCTCTGGTGGTGGGCCAGCAGTACCTTCTCTTCGGCAGCCCACACAACAATTAAGACATTTCTGGATAAGAATTTGAGCTTCTTACTCTACAAATGTACATATGTAGGAACAACTGTAAAGCTTGAAATAAGAATGTGAATAAACATTTTGTTAAAAAAAAAACAAAAAAACAGGCATTTTTTACGGAGCCCTGGAAGTGTCATTGCAAAATGTTTTGCATGTGGAGAGAATGTGCGCTCATTTTATTATATTGTGTGCACGTTTTATTATATTGTGCGCACGTTTTATGATGTTGTGCGCACGTTTTATTATATTGTGTGCTCGTTTTAAGCATCATTTGAGTAAAACAAGGGCACGATCTACTTAAACATGGCCACAATTTTGTAAAACATGCACTCAATATTGTCTTGACACATAAATGTTGGCTATTAGCCAACAAACCAGGAGACAGTGTAATACATTTCCCCATTAGAAATGGATGTGGTCAGAGTGTATCATCATGGTTTGGGCGCACAAGGATTGACGTTTCAAATCTCGCAAAACCTCAGAGAGGTCGCCGTGCTGCAAGATCTCAGTAACATTGAGAACTCTGATCGGGCTGCACTTTAGCCGCTGCACACGGACAACACCATTAAAGGGTCCCTGCCACGCCATGATGTTTTTACATATTCTTGAAGAATAAAAAGCTTTTTCTACATGCTGTCTTTGTTTTTAACATAAAATTACACTGAACAAGGATTTAGATGTTTCGTTACCCATCTGAGAATTTGTATTTCCCGCCTCCGAGTTGACCTACTTTTCACTGCGACGGATGTGACGTCAAGTGAGTAAATGTGTCGAAGTGCGGCTCTGTTTACCAATATGGCAGACACGGACAGCAAAGATATAGTGAGCGATTATAGCGAAGATTTAAGTGACATATCGATTGTTTTTGAAGAAGATGAGGAAGGTTCTGATGAGCAAAGCGACGGTGAAGATAATGAGGGCCTCCAGCCGTATATGTTCGAGCCGTATGCGACAGAAGACGAGGATGAAGTGCAGCTGTCGGGATGACAACAACAACAATGAAGGCGCTGTGGAGGAGGATATAAGCTGCTTACCAAACACAGAATGGTTTGTTCACTCACTACCTTTTCTTATAAATGATCAAGGTTGAGTAGGATTACTTTGAAAGAATATGTATGTACATACATTTGGATTACTTGTAATCTGATTACTTTTGGATTACATTTCAAAGTAATCCTACCCAACCCTGATGATCATTTTATGGACCTGGACTGAGGTATGTTTGTATGTGTCTGAAAAAAATATTTCAGCGGCACAGCGTGCCACATTTATGGGACCTGTACACACCAAGCTCTATTCAATATTAGCCTAATTCTTTTAATAGTAAGCTGATAATTTCTTAGGTCTTATATGTGATGTATTTGGTCATTTTTTTCTGGACTCACCTTAAGCTCAAGAGTTTGTTCTAAAATCACTATAAGTTCCTGTAAATTCTGTATATATTTAATCATTTATAAGACAGTTTCTTGTGATTGCTAATTCTTCACATTTTATTCTTCAGATCTGCAAAACACCAAACTGACCAGAAATCCCCACCAATGATCCTCCTCCACTGAGCAGCCAACGTGAACGGACAAAGCTGAGGCTGATGCTGCCAAGCGGACCAGGTACCACCGATGAGCCCGACCCCTCACTCCAGAGGAGGAAACTGGAAGCCAGTGTAGTCGGATGATGGTGATGGAAAAGTACTCCTCATTTTGAATACAACACAAGCTGGTAGTGGCAACCTTCTGTGCCTTCCCAAATGTCCCCAGCACAACCGCACAAATTGCCGATATGCGATATGATGATACTTTCTGCAACAAAAAATAGCATGGATTTATGTTCAAAACAACAGTTCATTCTTTTTAGATTTAAATATTTTTTACTTTTTTCTATATAACTATTTCATGTGCTGACTTGTACTGTGGAGCATCATGTAGGCATAGTGTGCCACTCTGAGGACATCTGCATCCAAACACACAATCGAGAAACTAGCCAGCTGTGTGACACGTTGAGGATTTTCACCACCATGTTGCATCTCCGTCAGGACTGCAGAAATTTCCCTGCAACAGCGAGACTCGATCAGGAGTGGCATCGGCTGACTGTGTTCATATGAACACCTGAAAAAAAACCAAAACAGAACATTGACATTTTTGTGTCTGTTTTTTAAATTTGTTTTTAGTATTTTTTAATATCTCACTATCTCTTATAATGTATGTTTTACCTTTATTTCTCTTTTTGTGGGGTTACCTTAACCCGATATCTCTTTTTGCTACGCATGTCTTTCCCCAAATCTTAACGACGGGACTTACAGACATCAGTTTTTTAGAATGTCCAAAATGCACAATTTTATTAAAAAGGCTTGTGCTTGCCTTTTACAGATAGGACCCTTTTGATGTCTGAAGGGATTCAATGTCATTCACGTTGGCTCAGTCACCGTCGCTGAATCTTCATGAAATTATTTGTAGAGGCCCAGTCGCTGGAAAAAAGATTTTCAACAAATAATCATTACAATTTTAATTCATTAATTACCTCACATTGGGGTTGCCAGTTCTTGGGATAATTCAGGGGTCTCTAGTGACCTTGCTCTTCCCTGTCTCTCTTATCCCACACATCCGTTGATTTGAAAGAAGGTTTTGACCAGTTATTTAAGTCTGAACATAATTCTCTGAGGGTTAAACCACCACTCAGAGATTTATTAAACAATTTAAATGTCACAGAATTTAACAGAATGCAAGTTTTACAGAATGAGTGAGATCATACCCAGAAGTTCTGAGGGTCCCAGGAGCTGAGAGCTTCCAACCAGGTGTCTGGTGTTCCAGCAAGCTCTCAGCAAAGAGGAACCCCAAACAGTGGACTGGACTCTGTCTTCCTATGGTAATACAATGTTTTTATGCTAAACTTGGGCGTTATCCTTTATCTGAATGGTCTTCATTCGTCTACTTCGCGGCATTGGTCGTGCGTACTCTTACTTCCTCCTTCCCCTGAAGTGACACCTGTGCCTAAACTGATAAGAAATTGTTTTCGGACAGAAAACTGCTAAATGAAGGTAAGTCTCATCACGCAGTTATACCACAAGAATATGAGCACATCTCAAAATTGCACAACATTCTGACAAACAAGTCTAATCATACTCGTGTATCAAGTTTAGTCTCCTTATCTTGCTGACGTCAGTACTGGCATCCTGTTCAATATGCTGTTTACAACATATGGATGTTTCTCAATGTATCTTTCTGGGCCTCACTGAAAAAGGGACTTTTTGCACCTTTACAACACTTTGAAAATGATTATATAAGTAAATCGTCTTTATAACAGCATGCTAAACTAATACTTAAAGCAAAAGCAAATCTTGAAACAAAAGCAAATATAATCATAAACATAACATACCTTTAATTTGGTACACAAAATAAACAGTTCAAAAGCATACAAACATATATTTCAAAAGTATTTGAACATATAGATATCATGTAATTAACCTTAGCTATTGAGTACATGTTTAATAAGCATTGATAAATATTGATCACTATGGGCATATGAGTAATATATTCTTCAACAGCAACAAGCTCTATTAATATATACATGATCACTTCCAAACATTAGAACACACTCATAAATGTACCAATATATTCTTGGCTCAATAAAAGATAAATAATGTTATGATGATTCTGAATGGGGAAAAAGCACAAATGGTTAATGCATATTTAAGCACATTTAGGATATATTCCTTCAATTCATAGGATCATTGCAGTGAACTGAATTACCTCCCCTATAATTTACCTGAAGATACATCTGTTGGATACATCTGGACAAAGTTGCACTCAACCAACAAAAAATGACAATATTGTTACATTCCCATATCAAATGGAATGAGGAAAAGATCAGATACAAAGGCTGAGAAGGCACTAATAATAGTGAAAATTAGGGAATCTTTAAGTGTCCATTATGACATGATATGAACAACCACAACAAAGCAAAAACAACTTTAAAATTATCTTCAGTTGCAACGTGTTGTGATAAGCCAGAGATTAATGCACGTATGTGATATCAGTGTCTCTCCATGTACGGGCAAATCAAATTATAGACACACTAGCTACTCCCCCTTTTAGACAAAACAAAGCCTCATAATCCTGCACCCCCAATGGTGTATAAACGGTTACTTCATTGCAATACCTATATCAATAGCAAAAATTATGTAAGCAGTACTTCGTTGCCAGATTAAGAGCAGCAAGCATTCATCAATGCCTCAATTTGGAAAACGGACTGTTTCAAGTTTAGTGCACATAACAATGTCAAATGTATATGTGTTGTCTTAATTCTGATGTATGCCATTATTACCGTAAACAAGTAATAATTGTGGATTAACTGCTGTTTGTCTGTGGAATGTGAGTGTGGCAATCTTAATGTTGTAATGACAATGATGATAAAGCTATCCATCCATGCATCCATCATTGCCCAGTCATGGAAAGAATCTACACAGCATATCAGTGAATCAAAGTCAATAATAAAATTGATAAAAGTAAAATAAAAACACAAAATTCCATCCATCCATCCATCCATTTTCTTCCGCTTTATCCGGAGTCGAGTCGCGGGGGCAGCAGCTCAAGCAAAGCCGCCCAGACCTCCCGATCCACACACACCTCCCCCAGCTCCTCCGGGGGCACCTCAAGGCGTTCCCAAGCCAGCCGAGAGATGTAGTCCCTCCAGCGTGTCCTGGGTCTTCCCTGGGGCCTCCTCCCAATGGGACATGCCCGGAACACCTCTCCAGCGAGGCGTCCAGGGGGCATCCGGAAAAGATGCCCGAGCCACCTCAACTGACTCCTTTCGATGTGGAGGAGCAGCGGCTCGACTCCGAGCTCCTCCCGAGTGACCGAGCTCCTCACCCTATCTCTAAGGGAGCGCGCCCAGCCACCCTGCGGAGGAAACTCATCTCGGCCGCTTGTACTCGCGATCTCGTTCTTTCAGTCATGAGCCAAATCTCATGACCATAGGTGAGGATCGGAACGTAGATCGATCGGTAAATCGAGAGCTTTGCCCCCCTACTCAGCTCTCTCTTCACCACGACGGTCCAATACAGCGACCGCATCACTGCAGATGCTGCACCAATCCGTCTATCGATCTCACGCTCCATCCGTCCCTCACTCGTGAACAAGACCCCGAGATACTTAAACACCTCCACTTGAGGCAAGGACACTCCACCCACCTGAAGAGGGTCGAGAACCATGGCCTCGGATTTGGAGGTGCTGATTTTCATCCCGGACGCTTCACACTCGTCTGCAAACCGCCCCAGTGCACGCTGAAGGTCCTGATTTGACAAAGCCAACAGAACCACATCGTCCGCAAACAGCAGAGACGAGATTGTGTGGTTCCCAAACCAGACCCCATCTACACCCTGGCTGCGCCTAGAAATTCTGTCCATAAAAATAATGAACAGAACCGGTGACAAAGGGCAGCCCTGGCGGAGGCCAACATGCACTGGAAACAGGTTTGACTTACTACCGGCAATGCGAACCAAGCTCCTGCTGCAGTCGTACAGGGACCGGATAGCCCTTAGCAAAGGCAACCACCTCCGAGTTGACCTACTTTTTCGCTGCAACGGCTGTGACGTCATGAGAGTAAATGTGTCGAACTGTTTACCAATACGGCAGACACAGACAGCGAAGGCACAGTGAGCAATTACAGCGAAGCTTTACAGTAGTGTTCAGAATAATAGTAGTGCTATGTGACTAAAAAGATTAATCCAGGTTTTGAGTATATTTCTTAAGTTACATGGGAAACAAGGTACCAGTAGATTCAGTAGATTCTCACAAATCCAACAAGACCAAGCATTCATGATATGCACACTCTTAAGGCTATGAAATTGGGCTATTAGTAAAAAAAAAAAAAAAAGTAGAAAAGGGGGTGTTCACAATAATAGTAGCATCTGCTGCTGATGCTACAAACTCAAAACTATTATTTTCAAACTTCTTTTTTAGCAATCCAGTAAACAACTGATACCTTGCTAATTTTTGTAAGTTGCTGTAAATTGCTGAGTTTTATAATTTGGCAAAATATTATTGTGTGTAATTGCTGTAAATACGAGGTCTGTCCGTAAAGTATCGTACCTTTTTATTTTTTTCAAAAACTATATGGATTTCATTCATATGTTTTTACGTCAGACATGCTTGAACCCTCGTGCGCATGCGTGAGTTTTTCCACACCTGTCGGTGACGTCATTCGCCTGTGAGCACGCCTTGTGGAAGGAGTGGTCCCGCCCCCTCGTCGGATTTTCATTGTCTGGAAATGGCGGAATGAAAAGGACTTTTTTTCCATCAGAATTTTTTCAGAAGCTGTTAGAGACTGGCACCTAGAAACCATTCAAAAAAATTTATCTGGCTTTCAGTGAAAATTTTACGGGCTTCACAGAGAATAAGGACTTTAACTACAGGTTTAAGGACCCCTTTAAAGGACGGTCGGTGCGCCGCGCTGCGGGCTGCGACGATGCGGCACAAACCACTGGATCATTTCTAAGCTGATGGCTCTGTGGATACGAGACCGTCGTGTGCTCTTTCTCTTGTTATCACAAGACCTGGACATCAGCCATTTTCCGGCAGATTTCACTTTTAACAAGAGATTTTGTCATGGAAAGCCGCGCGGAGGCTTCGCGCGTCACGACCGATTCGCTGATGAAGCGAGACAAAGGAACACCTCCGTTTCGGAGTGTTAAGAGGACAAGTTGGGACATGTCTATCTCGGCTTTCAGTGCTTACCAGCCCAGTGAGTATAAAAGAACTTGTGGAGAGCTGGACTTGTGTGATTTTATTGAATTAAAAAAAAGACAGGAGGGAGAAATAAGAATCTGCTTGGCCTGTGGATATTGTGTATTGTGGGGTTTTGGTGTGAATTTGACTAACTCAACATGATGGACAAACAGCTGTTTATAAGGAAAGACTGGCTCTTTAAGAATCGGTGTTACCACTGACGACTTTGATAAATGTACCATGGATGTATGTTGTTGCCATATGTGTGTATGTGTGAGTGTGTCTAGGGTGAAAAGAAAAATTCTTTAAGGGGAAAAAGTCTGAGATAACCCTATTAATGAGATAAATTTATTGAGCTTGGTAAGATGAAGACTCAAAAACAATAAATACCATTATCTTTTTACTTTCTATATCAAATGATCAAATAACTTGGATGAAGTGGTTAAAATATGATTACCTTTTGCGCACTGGATTAGTGGAAAAGATGGTTAGTTTTACCTATTCAATATATATCAAGAAAAAGGTAATAAAAATGACATGCTGGTAAAACATTTAATGATTGGATTTATTATTGTGAATATTTTTGTGTGGTAACAGGCTCATCAAGGCAATAAAGAATTTGTGTTATAAAACATTTCTATGAATCAGTCCCCCAGTAAATTAACTGATCAACTAATTATTTTTGACTGAAATAACAGACAGAATTGCCTGTGTGGGTAGATAGAATAGAGTGGGTGGTTGTGGTAGATCCTCTGTGGACTATTTAAAACTGATGGTGAGACTTACTTCCCAGACGCCCGTCTTCCAGGCCCTAAAAAGTCTGGTAGAAGGTTGGTGGGCAGGTCTCCTATCAGGGCACTGTGACCAATAGTCCCTTTGAGATCTACGTGTATATATTTGTATATAATATGTCAAGTGTAATAGGACCCAGGTCATTTTTGATCTGTGGACGTCTTTTTCTAGTTTTATTTGAGAGGAGTTCCCACAAAAGACTTCGTGAAGAAAAAAACTTGAGAGGGAAGAATAAACTATTAAAATACTCAAGTCAGGCTGAAGGACAGGGAGCTGACTGAAAGGTACAAGAATGTTTTTAAGAATGCACGTGCAAGTGAAAGCTGGATTAAGACTGTTGTAAAGTTGGAAGTGCAACTTTGAGTTGGTGTGTGGCTACATGAGGGTGTGTGTGCAGGTGGAGGAAAGTAAAAAAGGGTGGACAATTATAATGTGTTTATATAGCTCCTGGTGGAAGCATTAATATTGTTGAGGGTGAATTGAAGCAACGTAGAAGCAACAAATGTAACAATAAGCTGATATCTTGATCATCACTGAGGTGTTACTGACCCCCCCTGCTGTGAATTAAACAAAAACCTGCAGACTTTCGTATTGAATGAATGAACGATGAAGTGTTTATTGATTATTATCTGATGCATGCAAATTTAGTTAGGCCTTCTATGATGGAGGTTATTGGGCAACTTTCCACATAATTACAGTCTGTTTGGATCCACGTTTATTCTTGCGAACTAAACATCATTTCGGACATACAAACGTGAAATAACATTGACTGTCTTTATAAAGTTAAAGCTTGTTATTTTTAATCCATTATTTAAATATAGAATTTGAGGGTGATAGAATTTATGTTGGGCTCTGAGAAAAAAAAAAAAGAAAAAAATTGTACAGACTCCTACGTACTGGTAAAGTAGATTATTGAGAAAAAATTCCCATCACTTGTAATGCAGTTGTGATATTGTTGATCTGTATAATACTGACAGTTACTATTTATAAAAGAATAGAAATGATTGTCCAGATCTATCTCATATTCTAGATCTTGTATGTGATGCAGGATGCCAAGATGCCAGTACTGACCACAAACCATCAGACAAGGAGACTAAACTTGATACATGGGATTAGACTTGTTTGTCAGAATGTTGTGCAATTTTGAGATGTGCTAATATTCTTGTGGTATAACTGTGTGATGAGACTTGCTGACAGTCTTCCAGTTAGCAGTTTTCTGCCCAAAAACAATTTCTTATCAGTTTAGGCACAGGTGCCACTTCAGGAGGAGGAAGTAAGAAGACTGCACAGTGCGAGTAGGCACGACCAATGCTGCGAAGTAGAGGAATGAAGACCATTCAGATAAAGGATAATGCCCAAGTTTAGCATAAAAACATTGTACGAGGTCTGTGAGAAAAGTATCCGACCTTTTTATTTTATGCAAAAATATATGGATTTGATTCATATGTTTTTACGTCAGCCAAGCTTGAACCTTCGTGCGCATGCGTGAGTTTTTTCACGCCTGTCGGTTGCGTCATTCACCTGTGGGCAAGCTTTGAGTGAGTACTGGTCCACCCCTCTCGTCGTTTTTTCATTCGAGCATAGGAAGACAGAGAACTCAGCCACACTGGGTGTGCAGCCAGTACATTCTGAGTGTCGGTCCCAAGCCCGGATAAATGAGGAGGGTTGCATCAGGAAGGGCATCCGGTGTAAAACAAGTCAATCCAACTATGCAGACTAAGAATCGAATTCCCATACCGGATCGGTCGTGGCCCGGGTTAATAACATCCGTCACCGGTACTGTTGCCCAACAGGGTGCCGGTAGAAATTGGGCTACTGCTGGATGAAGACGACGAAGAAGAGGAGGAGAACGTTTCCACAAACAGCGGGAGAAGAAGAAAACTAGAAGGGTTGAAATGAGAGTGGGGACTTTGAATGTTGGTAGTATGACTGGCAAAGGGAGAGAGCTGGCTGATATGATGGAGAGGAGAAAGTTAGACATACTGTGTGTGCAAGAGACCAAGTGGAAGGGAAGTAAGAGCAGGAGCATCGGTGGTGGGTACAAGTTGTTGTATCATGGTGAGGACAGGAAGAGAAATGGTGTTGAGGTCATTTTAAAGGAAGAGTATGTTAAAAGTGTGTTGGAGGTTAAGCGAGTGTCTGACAGGGTGATGAGTGTGAAGTTGTGTGAAATTTAGCGAGCAGGTGAGAGAAGCACTGGTTGGAGGGGAAGCAATTTTGGACAACTGGAAAAGTACTGCAGATGTGGTGAGGGAGACAGCTAGGGCAGTACTGGGTATGACATCTGGACAGTGGAAGGAAGACAAGGAGACTTGGTGGTGGAATGAAGAGGTCCAGGAAAGCATAAAATTAAAGCATAAAAAAATAAAAAGCATAAAGCAGGAAATTAGAGGTCATCCATGTCTTTATGTCTGTAAAACTGCAGGAATGTCTTACAGACATAAAGACATGGATGACCTCTAATTTCCTGCTTTTAAATTCAGATAAAACTTAGAAACATGGTGTCTAACCAGATCCTTACTCTGGATGGCATTACCCTGACCTCTAGAGTCATTTTTGATCACGATATGTGCTTCAATGCGCATATTAAGCAAATATGTAGGACTGCTTTTTTGCATTTGCGCAATATCTCTAAAATTAGAAAGGTCTTGTCTCAGAGTGATGCTGAAAAACTAATTCATGCATTTATTTCCTCTAGGCTGGACTATTGTAATTCATTATTATCAGGTTGTCCTAAAAGTTCCCTGAAAAGCCTTCAGTTAATTCAAAATGCTGCAGCTAGAGTACTTCATAGAGTTTCATCCATATTGGCCTCTCTTCATTGGCTTCCTGTTAATTCTAGAATAGAATTTAAAATTCTTCTTCTTACTTATAAGGTTTTGAATAATCAGGTCCCATCTTATCTCAGGGACCTCATAGTACCATATCACCCCAATAGAGCGCTTCGCTCTCAGACTGCAGGCTTACTTGTAGTTCCTAGGGTTTGTAAGAGTAGAATGGGAGGCAGAGCCTTCAGCTTTCAGGCTCCTCTCCTGTGGAACCAGCTCCCAATTCGGATCAGGATAGTTAGGGCTGGATCAGGTGACCCTGAACCATCCCTTAGTTATGCTGCTATAGACTTAGACTGCTGGGGGGTTCCCATGATGCACTGTTTCTTTCTCTTTTTGCTCTGTATGCACCACGCTGAATTTAATCATTAGTGATTGATCTCTACTCTCTTCCACAGCATGTCTATTTCCTGATTCTCTCCCCTCAGCCCCAACCAGTCCCAGCAGAAGACTGCCCCTCCCTGAGCCTGGTTCTGCTGGAGGTTTCTTCCTATTAAAAGGGAGTTTTTCCTTCCCACTGTCACCAAGTGCTTGCTCACAGGGGGTTGTTTTGACCATTGGGGTTTTTCTGTAATTATTGTATGGCTTTTGCCTTAATATATATAAGCGCCTTGGGGCAACTGTTTGTTGTGATTTGGCGCTATATAAATAAAATTGATTTGATTTGATAAGGAGAAAGAGGTTGGCAAAAAAGTTTTGGGATAGTCGGAGAGATGAAGAAAGTAGACAGGAGTACAAGGAGATGCGGCGTAAGGTGAAAAGAGAAGTAGCAAAAGCAAAGGAAAAGGCATATTGCGAGCTGTACAAGAAGTTGAATAGTAAGGAAGGAGAAAAGGACTTGTACCAATTGGCCAGACAAAGGGACAGAGCTGGAAAGGTGCAGCAGATTAGGGTGGTAAAAGATGCACATGGTAATGTGCTGACAAGTGAGGAGTGTGTGCTGAGAAGGTGGAGGGAATATTTCACAAGCGAAGATTTGTTAAGAAGGGTGTCCACGTTGACTCCAGTCCCGCTTATGGCTGATGACGCTAATCCGGGACAGGCGGGTTTGGGTACAGTGGTGGCATTTAAAGGTCAGATTGGGATTTGGGTTCTCTAGGGCAGCAGCAGCCCTGGTTTTTCTTTGCTGACGTTTTATCTTTAGCGCTTTACGGCCTATAATTTCAAAATTTTCAAAGTTTTAGGTTTTCTATGTAATAAACACTGTATACGAGCTCCAAATCGTTCAGACATTTTACTCGCAATAAAAATCTGACGAGGGGGGTAGACCACTGCTCACTCAAAGCCTACTCACAGGCGAACGACGCAACCGACAGGCGTGAAAAAACTCACGCATGCGCACGAAGGTTCAAGCTTGGCTGATGCAAGCGCACGTGATTCAAATCCATATGGTTTTTGCAAAAAATAAAAATGTCGGATAGTTTTCTAACAGACCTCATATACCGCATTTTGTATAATGGATTTTTGCTCACATCTGACAAAAACGTCCCATCTGATTGCAGTGTGTTTCCATTAAAAACCCCTCAAATATACTGGACAGAGCATTCTGGATGTGCCCAGTAACAGAGGTATGAATTGAATTTCAGTACTGACACTCACTGATTTGAGGCACCGTATTTCCTTGATTAAAAGACCATGAAAATACACATATCCCCGGGCGTGGGGAAGCAAAGACAACCACTTTAGATCAGTGTCGTCTGCGTGACTGTGAACCCTCCCCACAGCCTGACACAAACCTGCTAAATGACAGCGACCGCGAGGCGCAAGGGCCGTGGCGCTAATTTCAAGAAGTTCAAAATTAAGCAACAACAGCATGGGGCAGTTTGTGTACGGGTTACTATGAGGACAAACAAGGATTTTAGAGGCATGTTTGTAGTGAGGACGAGGCTGTTAAAAGCCCATTATTCGACCACCTGGCGGCTGCGAGGACCAGAAAGGCTATTTTGGACAGACTCCGCCCTCTTGCAGACTATAATTTCACCTGCTTTGTGCGCCAGACGCTGTATATAAAATAATTCGTTTGTAGCGGCTTAATCATCTTCTGTCAGAAAACACGTCAGATTACTTCTGGAATCACAGAAGGCTGTTTCATCTGGACCCTTTTTTCCCCTCTCTCTGTGTCATGCACTGAGGTGGAGAACGGATTTAGAACACCTGAAAAGGTAAGTATTGGTAATGTTTTTATTGTAAAAACATTACAAGTACTAAAACAGTTTCATGTTCATTCCTTCTTATAAGCAGCTGCAAAAGTATGTTTATGATAGATTTAACATCTTGTTAATGGATCAGATGAGCTCCGCTATGTGTGCGCGCCAACTCAATGACTGGCACTCAAGACAAGCATTTACGCAAAACGCCAGCTCGCTAAATAGTGATTTTGCAGACAGTAATGGATGAACACAAAGTTAAAAGTTGGATCACGGTGTCAAAATGACTGTGTGTTTAAAGCCAGTGAGAAGAAGCACAGAGGTGACTGTCCAGGAACACAGAACACCAGCGTGCAAAAGAGCGATTTTGCAGACATTAACGGAAAAAGTTAAAAGCTGGATCACAGTGTCAAAGCAAAGCCAGCGAGAAGAAGCACAGAGGCGACTATCCAGGAACACAGAACACCAGCATGCAAAAGAGTGATTTTGCAGACATTAACGGACAAACACAAAATTAAAAGTTGGATCACAGTGTCAAAGCAAAGCCAGCGAGAAGAAGTGCAGAGGCGACTGTCCAGGAACCTGTGTAGCTGATCTGGTGCATTTAATGACTCTGGAACACGGGTGAACAGCAGCCTGGTGCACGAGACACACCGGCTGGACTGTACTGGAGCGTTTATTTTTGGACTGCGTTTAAAAAAATGTGACATCTTGAATAGATGCTGTGAATTGAAAATCCACACGGCTCTCCTGACGGGCAGGGGACTGGGGCTGCTTGGACTTGAGTGCCCGATTGTAAACAGGGGACAAAACATGTCTCAGACCCCCTCCCTGGTTAAGGCTGGATTTCAGCTGTTTCATATACAATGCCTCCTTCACGCCTCTCTCAAACCATTTCTTTTCTCTGGCTAAGATTTTAACTTCCTTGTCCTCAAACATGTGGTTAGTGTCTTTAAGGTGTTTTAAAGAGGCTTTGTCCCCTGTTTACAGTGGCGTGCTCGGGTCTGGGCGGTTTCGGTCTTTTGTTCATGGTGGTGAGTCATTCACGTCATCAGGAGAGGCATCAGTCCCATCGTTAGGAGGGACAGGTACCCTGTCATTAAGGAGGGTGCTAACTAGAGCACAATAGGTGCTTGATTACAGCAATTGTTTAGTCACTAGCCAATAGCAGTCTGCCTCTCAGGGGTCCGGTTAGTTTTAAAATTCCAGCTTTTGTGGCTTCTGTTATTCTTCTCTACAAGAGTCAAGCCAGAAGTCAGACTACCAGAGCAAGAATTTTAGCTGAGGAAGTTTCTGTCATTTGAAGCGAAATGTCCTCGCGTCAAGCAACCCAGTCCAGTCGAAGATTCAAGCTTCTCTACTATCTTTGAGGAGGTGGGGTTCACCCTGTTGCTCAGTAAGAACTTATTGGTTGTCACAAAATGGAAAGGGGAAATAAAAAATCAAATGCGCTTTGCGCTCCCAGTTTTGAACAGACATTGAAATTAACCAATCATATAACCTGAACTGCATTAAGATGTGTAATTGTGAAAATAATTTAATGTCACGATGATGAAGCTCGGCAAAACTAAATGGTTACACAGCTTTAAAATGTTTGAATGTACCTCATTCACATGCCGATTATCTGTATATTAAAAGCACGTGTCGTACTTACAATGTTAAAGTTCAATGTACTTACATTGAACTTGTTAAAGTTCAATGTAACGGCGGCACAGGAAAAACACCTCCGTGTTGATAACCATTTGTAAAATCCAGGCGGCTTTTGATGGCTTTCAGTGGAGTGAGTATATGAGAAATTGTTTAACAGGCAGGACATGTTCCAACTTGTCCTTAAGGCTTTCAACAGAGGTGTTTTTCCTGTGCCGCCGCACCGCGTCGGCTGCGTCCCGACGCGCGGACCCGTCCGCACGTCTTTCATTAAAAAAATCTCCTTTAACAGTGGAATATCCGGATAAAATGCTGAAACCGACTTCTTCTGAAACTTCTCTGTTCTCTCACGACGTCCTGGATCAATAGAGCCTGAAATGTGGAGGTTTTCAGCTTGAACAGGCTGATGACACCGCCTGAGAGCGCTGCGCGACGTCTCGCACCGTGAAAAGTCCTTAAAGCGACAGTATCACCTCAAAATCTCTCATCAGCCGTTAAAATTTTCACTGAAAACCAGCTTAATTTTTCGAACCGTGTCCACTTCGATGTGTCTCACAGGTTTAGAAAAAATTTTGATCAAACAACGCGCCAGTCTCTCAGCAACTTCTCAGACAAAGGAATTCCGACGAGGGGCTGGACGACTCCTCCCACAAGGAGTGCTCACAGGCGAATGACGTCACCGACAGGCGTGGAAAAACTCACGCATGCGCACGAGGGTTCAAGCATGTCTGAAGTAAAAACATATGAATGAAATCCATATAGTTTTTGAAAAAAATAAAAAGGACCGTTACTTTATTGACAGCCCTCGTAATTTGTCTTAATAATTGATTTTGACTAATAGATTGCCATTTTATTACTGCTATACTACTGTTTGCTGTGATAACATTTAACACTCAGTGTATTGAACTGTTTTATGTGTTAAATGTTGTATTGCAGAACAATGACATGGACGAGGGAATTAAAGCACAGATAAGATTGATGAGGTGAGACATTCATTAATCAATGCGTGATGAAAAAGCAGAAAACAGTCTATGAGACTGATTGTCTTCTGCTATGTGATGAGACGAGACATTATTTCATTCAATGGGACCTTGGGACTGCATATAAGTGGCATGACTGACCATGGTACCTGGTCCAACTGGAGCCAGATCAGATGGTCACCAGAGTACAGGAACCAATGACAGACAACCTAAGAAAAAAATAAATAAATAAATCTGTACCAAAGATAAATAAATCTGTACCAAAAACAAACATTTTCAATGTACTTTATTTCTAAAATATGTTTTTTATACAACCAATGTCCTGTCAAACCTGAGTTAACATACAGGCTTAGAGGTTCTTGAATGAGTCCAGGGATGTGCCTCAGGCTCCCTGTCGAAGTCCTGGACCAGCCAACAAGGGACTCCGGGCCTAAACAGGACTTCCTCTCAAATAATGTTTCAGCTGACTCGTTGACAACCAATCAAATCACAGTGCAGCTGTTTAAGTTTAGACTCAGGTCCACAAGTATTTGGATAGTGCTATTTTTTTGTAATGCCACCTCTGGAGTCACCCACAATCAAGATGTGCTTGTGGTGTCCAAATACTTGTGGACCAGAGTTAGCTTGGGCAGAGACTGTCCTGCTTTGACAATTATCAAAGTACTGCATATGTGAGCGCCATGGTGGGATCGTAAAAGTCAAAGCTGACCCAGGTCCGGGTTTCTGTTCTGTCCAGCTTTCAGGGTTCCAGACCTCCCTGCTCGTGCCACTAAAATAAATTCTGTGAGTCTGAACGTGGTAAAGTGACACAGTCCAGAATCTGTCTCCTGCTGAGGTTCAGCTCTTCCAATCCCACGGGATACACAGATCCCCATCCTGCAGGACAGAGTAGAAGTGCGCAATGCGGACATGGAGACCCTGGAGGAGGGACGGATGCTGGTCCAGGAGTCTCCTGCAGCACAGGACCAGCTGGCTGGAAGATACACTAGGCTCCTTGGACAGACTCCTCAGGGACAGACTGTGGACACACAGGTTCAGGATGGCCTCCTCCTCCGCCTGCAGCCTACACACACACACACACACACAGAGCTCATTATTTAGAGAAAAGGTATCTGCATTCAGGTGAGTCCATTAGTATTTGGACAATGGCACAAAACAATCCAGATGGTCTTTAATTCAAGGACCAAATATGTGTCTCTCTCTCTTGATCATCCCACACCTTCCTATAAGTCTTCCTGGGGATCCTGAGATGTTCCCAAACCAGCGTGGAGATACAGTAGTGTTCAGAATAATAGTAGTGGTATGTGACTAAAAAGATTAATCCAGGTTTTGAGTATATTTCTTATTGTTACATGGGAAACAAGGTACCAGTAGATTCAGTAGATTCTCACAAATCCAACAAGACCAAGCATTCATGATATGCACACTCTTAAGGGTATGAAATTGGGCTATTAGTAAAAAAAAAAGTAGAAAAGGGGGTGTTCACAATAATAGTACCATCTGCTGTTGACGCGACAAACTCAAAACTATTAAGTTCAAACTGCTTTTTTAGCAATCCTGTGAATCACTAAACTAGTATTTAGTTGTATAACCACAGTTTTTCATGATTTCTTCACATCTGCGAGGCATTAATTTTGTTGGTTTGGAACCAAGATTTTGCTCGTTTACTAGTGTGCTTGGGGTCATTGTCTTGTTGAAACACCCATTTCAAGGGCATGTCCTCTTCAGCATAAGGCAACATGACCTCTTCAAGTATTTTGACATATCCAAACTGATCCATGATACCTGGTATGTGATATATAGACCCAACACCTTTTCTTTGTTTTCTTCCACGTGTCTGTTTTTTTTTCCCATTTTAAAGCAGTGGAGATCATTGTAGATGAACAGTCTATAATTTTTTGCAACTGCGTATACATTTTCCCCTCTCCAATCAACTTTTTAATCAAACTACGCTGTTCTTCTGAACAATGTCTTGAACGTCCCATTTTCCTCACGCTTTCAAAGAGAAAAGCATGTTCAACAGCTGCTGGCTTCATCCTTAAATAGGGGACACCTGATTCACACCTGTTTGTTCCACAAAATTGACAAACTCACTGACTGAATGCCACACTACTATTATTGTGAACACCCCCTTTTCTACCTTTTTTTTTTTTTTACTAATAGCCCAATTTCATAGCCTTAAGAGTGTGTCTTGTTGGATTTGTGAGAATCTACTGAATCTACTGGTACCTTATTTCCCATGTAACAATAAGAAATATACTCAAAACCTGGATTAATCCTTTTAGTCACATAGCACTACTATTATTCTGAACACTACTGTATAATCCATCAGTGTGACTTGCGTTTCCATCAAACGTGGTGGAAACATTACTGGAACAGGCTTGGACAGATGTCTCCAGGTGATTAGATTTTGGAGCAGTTTTGTCAAAGCTCAAGGAAAATGTGGTACTTTTTTTTTTACATTTCAACAACCAAGTCAATGGATGATCAAAACCAGCATCGTCGATGTCGCCATCGTCCCGTCCCCCTACCCCGCCCAAAAGAATGAAATGATTCAATCCTCTTTTTTTCAGAACCCTATTACACAGCAACAGAGTCCATTCTACATCCCCTGTTCAAACAGGGAATTGCGAAGAATGCCACGGGATACCGTAGTAGAAATGCACATCACATGCTAGGACCTTACAAGACACGCTCAGTACAAATGCAGAAGAGTCACCAAGGGTGGAGGACACTCAAATGATGCACAGACCACACCATGGCCGCCCAATAGATGCTGTATGAATGCACACGATTGAGGCGGTGTGCCATGATTTGTATGACTAGGGTTGGGTATTGAAAACTGATTCTTTTCGGGTATTGTTAAGAAATGATTCGATCCACCAACATCAATAGCCTTTTTGCTTAGGCAAAGGCTATTCACCCAACCATTGGGCAGATAAGTCATACATTGAACATTACACGCCAAACTGTTGGGCAGATAAATATAATGTCTTACCTTATTCACCCAACCGTGACTGTGTATTTGACATGTTTTATGCATCTAAACTACGTTTTTTACACCACTTTTTTAAGGCTGTATTGCGGCGTGAAAAGCGGTGTATGTTTGACACATTTAATGGCGCCGTCTTTTGCAAAAAAAACACCGCAATGGAGTGTTGCGGTGTTTACCGCAAAGTAGACAAACTTCATAAGTATTTTGAACAGAAGCCTGTTAACGACAAAACAGTTTTATGAACAAAATGCTGCTTGTTGCCTGTAAGATGGTGTTAGTTTGACACAGTTCCCTGGGTGTGATGAGCCAAACAGAACCACTTTAGATCACAGCCCCTCCGCGGGCTGCTAACCCTCCTGCAGCCAGTGAAAAATATTTTTCCCCACGTTGAAACCGGAAGTGAACTTACAAGCGTGCTCACTGGTCGGTTGCGTTTGGACGTATATGCTCGTGTACGAGGTCTGTGAGAAAAGTATTGTATCTTTTTATTTTTTTCAAAAACTACATGGATTTGATTCATATGTTTTACGCCAGCCAAGCTTGAACCTTCGTGCGCATGCGTGAGTTTTTCCACGCCTGTCGGTTGCGTCATTCGCCTGTGAGCACGCCTTGTGGGAGGAGTGGTAAACCCCTCTCGTCGTTGTTTCATTGCGAGGAAATGGTGGAATGATTTGGGCTTTTTTTCCATCAGAATTTTTTCAGAAACTGTTAGAGACAAGCAGCTGGAAACCATTCAAAAAATTTATCTGGCTTTCGGTGAAAATTTTACAGGCTTCACAGAGAATAAGGAGTGTTACTACAGCTTTAAGGATGGCCACCACATCATTTCTAAACAGATGGCTGTGTGGAGCTGGGACCGTCGTGTGCAATTTTTCTGGTTATCATAAGAGCTGGACATCAGCGATTTTCCAGCAGATTTCACTTTTAACAAGAGATTTTGTCATGGAAAGCCGCGCGGAGGCTTCGCGCGTCACGACCGATTCGCTGATCGAGCGAGACAAAGGAACGCCTCCATTTCGGAGTGTTAAAGGACAAGTTGGGATTGGCCCTATCTCGGCTTTCAATGCTTCCCAGCCCAGTGAGTATAAGAGAAATTGTGGAGAGCTGCCCCACAATGCGCCATTGTAGGGGGGTCCTTAAAGCTGTAGTAACAGTCCTTATTCTCTGTGAAGCCCGTAAAATTTTCACCGAAAGCCAGATAAATTTTTCGTATGGTTTCCAGCTGCTTGTCTCTAACAGTTTCTGAAAAAATTCTGATGGAAAAAAACTCCAAATCATTCCGCCATTTCCTCGCAATGAAACGACGACGATAATTTCACTTTATCTTAATTTTTTCCCACTAAAACCCCAAAGAGCATATGTCTGTGAGTAATATTTACCTTTTTTATGTTAAACCGACCTGTTATGGTCTTCTGAAACAGTTGATAGAGGTACTATCAACAGGTGATGGTATAGTGGTTAAGGTGTTGGGCTTGAGTCCAGAAGATCATGGGTTCAAATCCCCGCCTGACTGGAAAATCACTAAGGGCCCTTGGGCAAGGCCTCTAATCCCTTATTGCTCCCGGTGTGTAGTGGAGCGCCTTGTATGGCAGCATCCTGACATCGGGGTGAATGTGAGGCATAACTGTAAAGTGCTTTGAACGTCTGATACAGATGGAAAAGTGCTATATAAATGCAGTCCATTTACCATTTTATAACTTAAAAATGGGACTGATGCTAACGTGGCTGCTTTCAGTGATGCCGGTATTTGGTTAGACTCTTTCTCTCCGATTGTTCTGAGTTATTTCCATTAGTTACTTCCTCCAAACCATCAACATGTCTATTAGACCCCATTCCTACCAGGCTGCTCAAGGAAGCCCTACCATTAATTAATGCTTCGATCTTAAATATGATCAATCTATCTTTATTAGTTGGCTATGTACCACAGGCTTTTAAGGTGGCAGTAATTAAACCATTACTTAAAAAGCCATCACTTGACCCAGCTATCTTAGCTAATTATAGGCCAATATCCAACCTTCCTTTTCTCTCAAAAATTCTTGAAAGGGTAGTTGTAAAACAGCTAAATGATCTTCTGCAGAGGAATGGTCTATTTGAAGAGTTTCAGTCAGGTTTTAGAATTCATCATAGTACAGAAACAGCATTAGTGAAGGTTACAAATGATCTTCTTTTTGTTGTGTGGCTGGGGTGCCTGGCTGGCTTTTGTTTCTGTCTTCTGTTTTTCCTTCCAGGTGGCATGCGTTCAGGACTGAGTGGCTGATGTGTGGCTGAGTTATTAGGACCTCACCCTGATCACCTGAGGCTGGTCGTGCAGCTCGTCAGGACTCACAGCTGTGGTGCATGTGTATGGATTGGGGCATGGTTGCATTTAAGTCTGGAGTACACAGTGTGTATTTGCCAGAGACTCGACCTTGTGACCAGACGGGTGAGATTGACGTTTGGAGAACCATCTCATCTTTATGGACGCAGAGACCGTACCAGGTTTGATGCCATGGTCTGTGAAAGAGGAGGGGGTGAGGTCTCACGCTCGTCAGAACACTTCCTGAGGTACTTTAGGTTTTGTGACTAACATGAGTACAGTCAGTACATGTGGTGTCCCTCACACCTTATTATATTGAGCTGTTATGTTAGTCGTTTAATCAGCTTCCACTGCAGTGGAGAATTGAACTGGGTGTTCCATGCCTGCAGGGTGGGAAGCTGATTGGTGATTAAGCCATGAAGTGTTTGCTGATTATGTACACCTTTGAGTGGTCTCTCTGTGTGTGGAGTGGTGGACTCACATTATGGTTTCTTCTTTCACAGACTCAGTTGGTCGCGGCCACCTGGGGGGTGTCGGCGGGGTCCTTGGGTCCGAACTGTTCTGGCTCCGGACCGTTTGTGCTGCTGGGAGCGCACCGTTTTTCCACCTCGCCAGACCGCGCACTTATTTGTTATTAATGGAGCACTCACTGTTATGTTATTAAATTCTGTTATCCTTTGAACCGTGCTCTGTTTCCTTTATGCTGGGTCCTACTGTCAGACGCTGGTTGGTGCTCCGACTGCGTCCGACACATAACAGTAGTCTCTGGCCAATACATCACGGACCCAGCGGTAGCAGAGGCGGTACTGTGCCGGGAAGGCGGCAGCAGACGTCAGAAGTTATCCGGATCAGTTGCGGGTGCTCTCCGCCCGGATGGTGCGTGTCGGAGAACCGATTATTGAATAGTGATTTGAGCTCTCTTGCAGCCGTGTTCCTGTCGTGTTGCCTTATCTGTGGGTTGTTGTGGAGTGTGAATAGCGACGGCTTCACGTCACACTTCGTCCGGATAAAAGGTAAAACGGGAGCTGCATGAGTGTGTCTTTAATGGGTGAACGCGCACGGCGGAGTTCTGTGGCACTGGTCGCTGTGCTTCCTGTTGTTACAGTTGTAGCCCCGTCTCCCCGGGTGAAGATAGCTACTGCGTCTGTTGTGTCAGCTTCGGCGTAATTTAGTTGAAGCACATTTTGGTTGTGTGTTACACGTAGCTGCGCACAGGGAAAGCAGCGTGAGTTGTTTTCTCGGTTACCAAATGGGTTTTTTATTTTTAGCACTTTGGCTCCCCCTGTTGGTGACTGAGTCACATTACCGTTATAGCTCTTAAGGTGGAACAGGTGTGTTCCATTTGTTTGAGCTTAACGGTATAAGTCACTTATTAGTTTTGTGTTGGTTCATTTTTTGTGGGGGTTTTTTGAGTTGGTTTTTGTGTGGGATGTTCAGCACTATTAGTGTTCTGGGGTCGTGACCGTGCAGGCTGTCTGGAGCATAGAAAGGACCCAGGTGACTTTATGTTAGTCTGTTAGTCTTTCTTTTTTATTTCTTTTGGTTTCACCTCCCAGAGTTTGATGGGACGGTCCTCTGGGGGGTGATGGGGGGGGGGGGGGGTAATTGGGTTGTTTTTTTCTTTTTTTTTTGTTTTTGTTGTGCCCTCTCTTCTCCTCTGGCTCCAGCCGTGTGAGCCGTACGTTGTCGGCGTTGCTGGAGTGGTGCAGTTTGGTTATGCTGGGCGTTTCCCAGGTAACCTCTGCACCCGGGGGGGGGGGGGGGGGTTGGTGGTGTTTTTTTTATTTATTTATTTATTTTTTGAATCCCTGTTCCACCTCCGGCTTCAGCGCGCCTTTCAGCCGTATGCCATTGGCGTAGCTGAGGTTTGGGGCAGTGGAATATACCCGCAGCTGGTGGCTGGTTTAAAAGTCGGAGGGGTGGCGCCGTTTTGTGCCGTCTGCCATTACCGCTGTTCCACTCCTCCCGGTTGACTTTTGGGGTATAGTCATGGTTGGTGACACTGGACGTACTTCCAGTTTCCACTGCAGCCGGGGGGGTGGGGTTGGGGTTGTTTTGTTTGTATGTTTTTTTTTTCTCTTGTTTTTCCCCCCAGTTTCCGCACTCAGGGTGTGACTGTGGTGTCCTCTGGGGGGGAAAGGGCTGTGGGTCCATCTAGCCATATACGGCCGGGGCTGGGTCTGTTAGTCATGAGGGGGGGCGTCTCCTGGGGTTTGATGGAACGGTCCTCTGGGAGTCCCCGTGGGTGACTTTGGATCCCAGAGGGACCTCGGCTGTGGTTATTATTCCTGGAGCTGGCGGGATGTCCTCTGGGGGGTGTTGGTCCCTACATGTCGTCCGGGGGGGGGGTGTTAGCGTTCTTTTTTGTTTGCAAGCTTAAGTTTGGGTTGTGTTTTTCTTTTCTCCTCTTCCCAGGGTTTGATGGGACGGTCCTCTGGGGAGGGGGGGGGGGTGGTTTGGTTGTTTGTGTTTGTCTTTTTTGTTTTATGACTAAACAGACTCTAAACATGGTCGGACAAGGACTGACCGCACAGGTTCAAGAACTCCTGGCCACACCTGTGCAAATTGAATGACAGAAACAAAGGCAAAGATGCAGTCAGAGGCCAGAGACGTCAACAGTTCTGTTAGATGAAGATTCAGTTGGAAGATGAATGCAGATACTGTTTCCAGCCATGGTCCCTGGAGGGGGGTGTTTTTCCTGGGCCAGGTTTGTGTGGTCGCCGGGAGGCTTCCCGTGAGGGTGGGGTGCTGTTGTGTGGCTGGGGTGCCTGGCTGGCTTTTGTTTCTGTCTTCTGTTTTTCCTTCCAGGTGGCATGCGTTCAGGACTGAGTGGCTGATGTGTGGCTGAGTTATTAGGACCTCACCCTGATCACCTGAGGCTGGTCATGTGCAGCTCGTCAGGACTCACAGCTGTGGTGCATCTGTATGGATTGGGGCATGGTTGCATTTAAGTCTGGAGTACACAGTGTGTATTTGCCAGAGACTCGACCTTGTGACCAGACGGGTGAGATCGACGTTTGGAGAACCATCTCATCTTTATGGACGCAGAGACCGTACCAGGTTTGATGCCATGGTCTGTGAAAGAGGAGGGGGTGAGGTCTCACGCTCGTCAGCACACTTCCTGAGGTACTTTAGGTTTTGTGACTAACATGAGTACAGTCAGTAGATGTGGTGTCCCTCACACCTTATTATATTGAGCTGTTATGTTAGTCGTTTAATCAGCTTCCACTGCAGTGGAGAATTGAACTGGGTGTTCCATGCCTGCAGGGTGGGAAGCTGATTGGTGATTAAGCCAGGAAGTGTTTGCTGATTATGTACACCTTTGAGTGGTCTCTCTGTGTGTGGAGTGGTGGACTCACATTATGGTTTCTTCTTTCACAGACTCGGTTGGTCGCGGCCACCTGGGGGGTGTCAGCGGGGTCCTTGGGTCCGAACTGTTCTGACTCCGGACCGTTTGTGCTGCTGGGAGCGCACCGTTTTTCCACCTCGCCAGACCGCGCACTTATTTGTTATTAATGGAGCACTCACTGTTATGTTATTAAATTCTGTTATCCTTTGAACCGTGCTGTGTTTCCTTTATGCTGGGTCCTACTGTCAAACGCTGGTCGGTGCTCCGACTGCATCCGACACATAACACTTTTGGCCTCAGACAGTGGACTCATCTCTGTGCTTGTTCTGTTAGACCTCAGTGCTGCATTTGATACTGTTGACCATAAAATTTTATTACAGAGATTAGAGCATGCCATAGGTATTAAAGGCACTGCGCTGCTGTGGTTTGAGTCATATTTATCCAATAGATTACAATTTGTTCATGTAAATAGGGAATCTTCTTCACAGACTAAGGTTAATTATGGAGTTCCACAAGGTTCTGTGCTAGGACCAATTTTATTCACATTATACATGCTTCCCTTAGGCAGTATTATTAGAAAGCATTGCTTAAATTTTCATTGTTACGCAGATGATACCCAGCTTTATCTATCCATGAAGCCAGAGGACACACACCAATTAGCTAAACTACAGGATTGTCTTACAGACATAAAGACATGGATGACTTCTAATTTCCTGCTTTTAAACTCAGATAAAACTGAAGTTATTGTACTTGGCCCCACAAATCTTAGAAACATGGTGTCTAACCAGATCCTTACTCTGGATGGCATTACCCTGACCTCTAGTAATACTGTGAGAAGTCGTGGAGTCATTTTTGATCAGGATATGTCCTTCAATGCGCATATTAAGCAAATATGTAGGACTGCTTTTTTGCATTTGCGCAATATCTCTAAAATTAGAAAGGTCTTGTCTCAGAGTGATGCTGAAAAACTAATTCATGCATTTATTTCCTCTAGGCTGGACTAATGTAATTCATTATTATCAGGTTGTCCTAAAAGTTCCCTGAAAAGCCTTCAGTTAATTCAAAATGCTGCACCTAGAGTACTGACGGGGACTAGAAGGAGAGAGCATATTTCACCCATATTGGCCTCTCTTCATTGGCTTCCTGTTAATTCTAGAATAGAATTTAAAATTCTTCTTCTTACTTATAAGGTTTTGAATAATCAGGTCCCATCTTCTTAGGGACCTCATAGTACCATATCACCCCAATAGAGCGCTTCGCTCTCAGACTGCAGGCTTACTTGTAGTTCCTAGGGTTTTTAAGAGTAGAATGGGAGGCAGAGCCTTCAGCTTTCAGGCTCCTCTCCTGTGGAACCAGCTCCAGATTCAGATCACGGAGACAGACACCCTCTCTACTTTTAAGATTAGGCTTAAAACTCTCCTTTTTGCTAAAGCTTATAGTTAGGGCTGGATCAGGTGACCCTGAACCACCCCTTAGTTATGCTGCTATAGACGTAGACTGCTGGGGGGTTCCCATGATGCACTGAGTGTTTCTTTCTCTTTTTGCTCTGTATGCACCACTCTGCATTTAATCATTAGTGATTGATCTCTGCTCCCCTCCACAGCATGTCTTTTTCCTGGTTCTCTCCCTCAGCCCCAACCAGTCCCAGCAGAAGACTGCCCCTCCCTGAGCCTGGTTCTGCTGGAGGTTTCTTCCTGTTAAAAGGGAGTTTTTCCTTCCCACTGTCGCCAAGTGCTTGCTCACAGGGGGTCATTTTGACCGTTGGGGTTTTTCCGTAATTATTGTATGGCTTTGCCTTACAATATAAAGCGCCTTGGGGCAACTGTTTGTTGTGATTTGGCGCTATATAAATAAAATTGATTTGATTTGATGATTTAAACCAGATGAACAGTGTAAATTATGACCCACTGATAGCAAAAATAAAAGATATAGAAAGGTGGAATTTAATTCCTTTTACAACAATTACACATCATTGAGGTGATTAAAATTAATGTAGTTCCTCGTATATTGTATTTATTCCAAAACCTTCCAGTGGAAGTATCCAACAAGGAATTCATAGAATGGGACAAATTACTCTTGAGATATATTTGGGGTGGAAAAAACCTAGAATAAGATATAGAACTCTACAGTTACCAAAAGGGAAGGGAGGACTTATGGTCCCATGTTTTAAAAGCAGCACAAATAAAAATTTTGCTGAACGTGTGTAACCTCTCAGTGCAAGGTGGAAAGAAAATGAAGCCAATATGATTTGAGGAGTTCTGGTTCAAGCATTAATTGGAGAAGATAAATTAAGACAACAGTGTAGCAATGAAATAATCCATGGCTTGAAGTTTCACTGAAAGTTTGGTTCGAAATTGTGTTAAAGAATAACTTGTCACACCATTCTAAGATAGATAGGTTTTGACTCAGACTTTCTTCCCAATAAAAAAACAAAAACAAATTTGTTATTACTTTTCAGGAAGTGAAGAATATTGAGGAATATTATGCTGTTAGGACAATATCAATTGGCCCGACAGTTTGGTTCGTTGCAATGACATAATGATCTGCAACGGCTCATCAGACTTTAGAGGGGGAGCGACAAGTAAACTATTGGCCGGTCGCCAAGAATGTAAATTGGTATGCTGCAATGCAATATGGGAGTTCAGGGTTTTAGGGATTTAAATGTTATTGTGGTTTATGTTGGTTTAACAGTGGTATTAATGTTAACACGCTAAGTGCAAAATGTGGTGTGTTTGATGACTTCGGCCATTGTTGCTGTGTTGTTGTGTGTAAAAAATAATAGTATTGTGTCAGAGTGCAGAAAAGGCAAAGGCTTTGAAAAGGCAATGCTTTAATTAAACAGTCAGATTCCCCTGGTCTGCACCAGTTTTAAGTCAGCTGCTTAGTCTTTGTTGTTTCTTGCAGCTTGCCACACCATTATCATCATTTTTTCATATTTAATAGGCTTTGCTATGTAGCTAAACCAATATAGGCATATATTTATTTTACATTAAAAGCTAAATAGTTTTAGTGTAAGAACAGCCAAAGTTTAATTTTTTTTTCCTTATTTGTGGCGCCCTGCCCCCGCCCTTCCGGGTGGACGATGCCCTTAGCAACTACCTCTACTGGCTATAGGCTGGGCTGGCCCTGATCAGGTACTGCGAAGGCTTTGCGCTCATCTGTCTGTGCTCAACATAAGGTCAGTCTTATTGCTGTCAGGGTCTTCAAATTCACAGGGAACATTTTTGGGACAAAGACGCTGTACAAGTTCAAAGATGACTAACCTTGACCTGTTTTAAGAGGTATTTTAAGAGGTTGTTTCCTATTTTAATGCTATGAATCATGCAAAACCATTTCTTGTTTGTTTGTTTTTGAGGGGGAGGGTGGGTGCCAGCCAACCAGAGTAGTCTGTTGCTCCAAAACTGCTTAGTTTCTGACTAAATATAACACGTTTCTCATATGTAAAAGCTAGCGACAAATAAACACTTCTAAAACAGAAACTGCAGTTTTTGTATCCTGATAACATCTCTAGAATGATTTATACAAGACATCTCGCGGATGTCAGCATGGGGATGTCACCTGCTGTTCTAGCTAGCTGCTAACACTGCTTCATTTGTGTGTAAATATGACCTCTTTACACACAAATATTATGTAAAAGCTAGTGACAAACTCTAAGATGGATAGAATGCCTGAAAACGCTGTTTTTGTAACACCTTTGGAGTGATTTACAAGACATATCGCGGACGTCAGTGTGCACACAGTCAAAGCTAACTTCTGCTCTTTTCAAAAGTGCATGTATGCGCACACGCTCACCCTCCTGCAGATGTAGTTAAAATGTAAATAAAATATTTATGATTGACTGATTGAGTTTATTCTGCAACATCAATATAGATACAGAGAGGTGAATGTGTCAATGATATGCAGATAACACAATAAAGCATAAACGCTTATTTCCAATTATCATGTGACAAAATAGAGGGGCTTAATTGAACATGTACAAATTATACATAAGACAATAGGATTTTTCTGTTTTGGTGAAAGAATATCCTTCTCCGCTTGAATCCACTATTAAGTGGTGATGCAAAATTTGCACTGTGCACAATTACTTCAATCACAGCCACATAAGCCTGTAAGTTATTCTGGGTTGTCTGGGTGACTTACAGGGTTACTAACTTTGGCTGGAGTGAGACATAGCATACACTGAAAATTTTTGGTAACCCTAGCCCTAATTTAAAAAAAGTTCATGTTTACTAATAAAAATAATAATAGAAGGGAAACTCTGCTTGATTCTTCTATTCTCCATCCTCCTTCCTTTTTCTGAAATATTTCAGCAAGCATGTGACAAAGAAAAATGTTGAAAATGGCTGGAGGTGAAGAGGCCCTTGGCTAGGAAGCATTAACCTTTTTCTGCAGTGATTTTGCAAGGAGAGGTAAGGAGGATGGAGGCAGCTGTTTATCCAACTCTTTACAAGCTGGACAAAATCTGTCTTCATATGACAGCAACTTCTGTGCTGTGTGAGTGTTCTCCAACACTGGAGAGGAGGAACAGACTCAAGCCTAACAATGCTGAAATGAACTTACTTTTAAATAAAAACCTTTTGAAGCCCCCTTGGGGGGGGGTCCTCTCGACGTATGGTGCATGTCACAATCTTCCCCGAGGGAACATAAAGGCAAAACCAGCAGAATGTCGCTAACACCAGACGTACTTCATGCGCCAAAGGCTGTTACATTGTTCCGAGCACCGCTACCAATACTCACATGCGAGGCAGGGTTCCTCCTGTAGCACCATGGCCTTGATTACACTTGATTAAATAAAATTTATTCATCCTGTCTCAACCACAAAAACCCACTAGAGACAGAGACTGCGGTTCCACCTCAGTTGAGAAATTCCTAAGTCATCTGGAGATCTTCAGATAAGTTTTGGAGACGTCCCCCGACTGTCCAACAGTGCTTCAGCAGAGAAAAACAAGATTATAATTCAAAGTTATTCAAAGAAATGACCTCTGCTTTTATTGGTTAAACTCCGGTCATTATGAATTACATGACATTATAATTGCTTCACGTCAGAATCTGAGGCCGGAAAACCCAAACTTTACGATCAAACTAAGGCAGGAACCTCTCAAGCCTGCAAAACCTTCATCCCATGATAACATGTGGTCATAAACGTTGTCTTGACAATCAGCTTTTATCTTAAGTTTAAAGCAAAGAAAAGACCTTTGGTTTGAAATAAAATTTGACATCAGTATTTCTTTCATTGATATCTAAAGACTTATAATGTTGGTTGCATTTATTATTCAAACAAAATGCTTTGCATGTAATCATTCCAGTTTATTGACATGTGCTCATTTTAAATGATGTGTGTAAGTGAATCTTCCTGCATTATCTAAAATGCTGATGTTGAAGCACTTTATTTATCCAAAGAATGTGTTTAACTGACTAGTAAGAATGATGTATCCATTTGAGGGTCTTAGAACAAATAGTATTTCAAATGAATTAATGTGTTTAAATAATTGAATCATTTGAGTCTGTTCTGAGGACATGAAAATCCTGTGAGATTACACACACCCCAAATGGGCGGAGTTTGGTGACGTCATTCCCCTTTAAAAGTTAGAACAGAGTCCTGCATCGCTCTCTTTCGGCACTCTTCTGCAGCTCTTCTCCGCCAGCAACTTTTTCTTCTCTCTTCCTTAACGCTTAATTTTGATCCATTTTGGGACTAAGGCCCCATTGCTAAGCTAAGCTACCACGTGGCATTCATTCCTTCCTTTTGACAAAGTTTTAATCTGGTGTCAAGTCTTTTTGAATTTTTAAGAGAACTTCTGAGCTGAGCTTTTCAAATTAAGAGCGAATGTACAAAAAAGCGACTTCTCCTTTTCATTCAATTTCCAACGCGCTTAAAGTTTGACTTTTTTCTAAATTCACAAAGATTTTTAATCTGGTCCAAACAAACTTTTTAAAAGCTACTAAGAACCATTTTCAACAAATACCTTCCACCTCTGAGTCCCTGCAAACTGACAATGTAGCTGATTCCAAACCTGACTGCAAAAGCAGCCGTCGGCAAAGCCAGCCGACACCAGCCCTGGGATCACTCGGGGACACCTCTGGTTGACTCCTCAGACCCAGGTGAGCTCACGCTGCCCGGAGCAGAAATATCGACGAGGGACAAATGGAATCAACCCTCCAACCACAGCTAATTGACCCAGTCCAGGCTCCATGAAAGAGGTTTGTTGTCAATGGATACAGGTGGCTCATCCTTTTTCTTTAAAACATTCATGAAATATTTTTCTTTGGCTTCAAAATTCATCACTAAATTCCAATCAGATTTATTTACTTAAAGTTTTAAGCTTTACCTCTTTCTTCCAATGTCTCATGAGCGAGTAAGAAAATTGTTTCCCTGAATGAACGTATTTTCATCACTGTCTATAATTTGCCGGTTTTATAGACAGTTTTATAAACCCCTGGGACACACACACACACACACACACACACCAGGGCCAGTGAACGCACAGAAAACCGTCCCTCGAGCTCTGACCTCATGAGCACCACTACACAACACATGAACTGTACTCACAGACACGGCAGGATTCTCCCCTGCCACTGTGTGTGATCCACATCGTGGTGCTCCTCCCAGATGGTGAACCAGCTGGCCCTGTGGTGCCCACCAGTGCGGTTCCTGGTCTCTCTGGCAACTTCTCCTCCCATCCTCTGCTCTCCGCACCACATCCTGTCACTGCTGTGTCCCTACATGGCTGCTTTTCTGTTACCTCCGCTCCCGTGCTGCCCCCATCTTTAGAAAACTCCAGCATCTTTTATAGGCCATCATTAAGTGCTACACCCCAGGTGCGCTGATTGTAGGTCATCACGTTAACAAAAATCAGGTGCTTCTGGGGTTGCCATGACAACCACTGAGGAGGCAAAACTCACAACAAATAAAGCAAAACACAGCAAGCAAAAATAGCAATCATAGAAACAAAAAATAAAGCCTTCCCTAGGGCCGGATCACATATGACTTCATTTGTTCAACAGTCCGGGGTCTCCGTTGTCGTATTTTGCACTTCATAATGCACCACACATTTTCAATGGGGGAACTGCAGGTCTGGACTGCAGGCAGGCCAGACTAGTACCCGCACTCTTTTACTACGAAGCCATGCTGTTGTAACATGTGCAGAATGTGGCTTGGCATTGTCTTGCTGAAATAAGCAGGGACGTCCCTGAAAAAGACGTTGCTTGGATGACAGCATGTGTTGCTGCCATGTGTTCATCTCTATTTGGCCACGGAGCAGGTGATTAGAGACCCTCCAAGGCTTATGACAAATGTGGCTGTGGAATCCATTAGCTTAGTGGGGAAATTAGCGGGGATTCTGTTTGCAATTGATTCGGACACCACTACAGATCTGGTGCTGTTAGATATCAGTGCTGCATTTGGTACCGTGTTCATATTCTACAGCGATTAATCTGCAGTGATTAAACCACTATGGTGATAGTGCAGTTTATCTGCCAGGGAGGGAAATTCAACAAGTTCAGACTGTGCCCTGCTTCCGGAGACGTGTCCATAAAAATCATAGAGGGATATGCTTTGCAAACTATACTACACAATTATACTAAACAATTACTACATTGGATGATGTTGAAATTAAGGATGGCCTGGTGGTTGTTCCAACAACATCAAAGACTTCATGTCTGTTACCCACAACGCATGTGGAATGTCTCAAATCTAAACCTACCGTATTTTCCGTACCATAAGGCGGACCTAAAAGCTTTAAATTTTCACAAAAATCGGCCATGCGCCCTATAATCCGGTGCGCCTTATGTGCGCAACTGAATTCCAAAATCTGTAAAAACGACCGACGTTGTCTTTGACCGTCGGAATATCGGACCATTTCCCCTTGACACAAGGACGTAATACGTAAAGTACGTACGCTGGTAGCGTAGAGTACGTACGCTGCCAGTGATAAACCAATCAGAGAAGGGACCGTGAGTCCGTGGTATGTACACTTACCTCCGCCACTCCTCCGGTAGTTACCGTATACTACAGGTATCCTGCAAAACAACATTTGTTTGTCTAAGGACCCCCAAAAATGGCGCCAGTGAAGAGACATGCTTACGAGGCACAATTCAAACTGCAGGCTATCAGTTACGTGGTTGTTCATGGGAACAGAGCAGCTGCGAGAGGAAACAAGAAAATGAACTGCGCCAAGTTAAAAAGACCAAACGGAGTTTCTGCAGAAACAAAGCGAGGTGTCAATTCAGACACAGAAGATGAGGACTTCGATGGATTTGTGACAGAACCATAATAAAAAATGTGAGTACCATATTGTTAAATACCGGTAGTTCAAAGTTGTTAAAAAGTTCAAATAAACTCACTGTTTTGCTTCCGTGACCTTTTGTTTTTTTTGTAGACTATATGTTTTAGCGTGCGCCTTTTGTAAGGGTAAGTACCTGCTAATTGAGGCTGTGCCTTATAATCCGGTGTGCCTTTTGTAAGGGTTAAGTACCCGCTAATTGAGGGCGTGCCTTATAATCTGGTGCGCCATATGGTGCAGAAAATACGGTACTTCTAGGCATCTTATATATGCTACTGTGGAACCACCCCTAAACTCAAACCGTTCAACTGTCAACCCACTGAGGTCCTTTAGTCTGGGTCTCATTAACCCAGACTACTGATCACTATCCTCAAAATCAATGTTGATTAATGATCTAATTATTGATCATCACTTAGATATGATTGGGTTATGTGAAAACTGGCTTAAACCTACAGCTGTCCTCCCCTTAAATGAGGCCTGCCCACCAGCATATACATTTAGTCATGTCCCTCGTGATGAGAAGCAAGGCGGGGGTGTTGCTCTTATTTATAAATCTAGGTTTAGCTTATTAGCTGTGGGGGGTCACAAATATAACTCGTTTGAGCATCTGATTCTCCGCTCTGCTCAGGATATTACGCATTGCCAAGGTCAGAAGAATAAAACTCAGCTGTGTTACTTTGTCACTGTATATAGACCTCCTGGCCCATATTCTGAATTCTTAGATGAATTTGGTACATTCATCTCTAACCTGTCAACGAGTGCAGATAACATTCTGATTATTGGTGACTTTAACGGTCATATAAATAAGCCTTCTGATCCCCTCTGCAAATCATTTATGGAAACTGTGGATGCATTAGGATTCCAGCAATGCATTCAGGACTCGATGCACATTAGTGGAAATACCCTGGATTTGGTTCGCGCACGTGGTATTGCTGTCACAAATATTGCTGTCATCATGCCTCTTACATCAGTGGTCTCTGATAACTCACTTATTAAGTTTACAATTTTGCTGCCGTGTTTAGTAGAACAACAACCTTATATATCACTACGGCAATGCATCAACTCCTCAACTAAGACTGAACTTGAAGCTAGACTGCCTGATGTCTTAGCTTCACATATGGCAAATACCCAATCAGTAGACAGTCTTGTGGATAGTTTAAACTTAGTGCTCAAAACTACACTAGACTTGATGGCACCACCTGTGTTAAAACCGTGCTCCCCCAAAACACAGTCACCTTGGTTCAATGATTACTTGCGTGACCTCAAGCATAAGGCTAGAGGTCTAGAACAGGAATGGCAAAGTTCAAAAGTAGAAGTATTCCACCTTGCGTGGCGTGATGCCATCTTGGACTATAAGCGTGCATTATTGGCTACAAAGCGGACCTATTACTCTGATTTAATCAACAAAAACAAGCATAACTCAAAGTTCTTGTTCGACATGGTGGCAACACTTATTCATGGACAACCACCTGGATTACTTTGAGAAGAAAATAGAAGGCATTAGGTTAAACATATCCCAGCATGCCTTAACCCAGCCACTACACCATACTATTGAGGTGGGCTCCATTACTGAGGTATTACCTAGATTTACAGAATTTGACAGTATCTCTCTAGGCATGCCGACAAAACTCATAATGTCAACAAAAAGCACAACCTGTTTATCTGATCCTATACCAACAAAACTGTTTAAAGACCTTGGGCCTTAAACAGTTTCACTCTTGGGCCGACTGTGCTGGAAATTATTAATCTTTCTTTAACTTCTGGATCTGTTCCTAAATGTTTCAAATCTGCAGTGATTAAACCATTATTTAAGAACCTACTGAAAAACTATCAGCTGATATCAAATCCATCATTTTGCTCTAAAATTCTTGAAAAAGCGGTGTCACGGCAGCTCATGGACTATCGTACTGAGAATAATCTCTTTGAGCCACTGCAGTCTACTTTTAAAAAATTCCACAGAGACAGCTCTCATGAAAGTGGTGAATGATCTTCTGTTTGCAATGGATTCGGACACCACTACAGTTCTGGTGCTGTTAGATCTCAGTGCTGCATTTGGTACCGTGGATCATCATATTCTACTTGATAGGCTGGAAAATGATGTTGGGATTACTGGGAGTGCCCTTGCATGGTTGATGTCATACCTGACCAGTCGTTCGCACTGTGTTTTGTATAGTAACACTACCTTAGTGACATGAAATTTCAGGTTTCACAGGAGTCCGTCTTAGGCCCCCTGCTTTTCTCCCTTTATATAGTGCCCCTTGGGCACATATTGCGGCATTTTGGGATACCTTTCACTGCTATGCTGATGATACTCAGTTATACATACCGATAACTGCTGGTAATCTCGTTCACATAAAATCCTTAGAAGATTGCCTTGCATCAGTCAGAAGTTGGATGTCTCAAAACTTCCTACTTTTAAACTCTGATAAGACTGAAATGATGGTTCTTGGTCCAGTGAGACATCGGCATCAATTTGACCAGTTAACGCTTACCCTAGGCTGTGTGTCATACATCACACTGACAAAGTGAGGAACCTTGGTGTAATTTTTGATCCTATATTGTCCTTTGACCTCCACATTAGAAATATTACGAGGACTGCTTTCTTCCACCTGCGGAATATAGCGATGATTCGTCCCATCCTGTCTACGGCTGATACTGAGACCCTGATCCATGCGTTTATCTCTTCTAGATTGGACTACTGCAATGTTGGGCTTGCCCATGAGTTCCCACGAGATTCCATGGGATCTCATTTGTCAATCCAGGAAGTGTCGATCTAGGAAGTGTTTGACATTTCCCGTTTCACTGTGGATTAAGAATTTGTCATTTCCTGTTTGGGCCACAGTGTACCATGAGCAAGCTTCGCTCGTAGTCTTCCCAAGGGATTAATAAATTCTAAATAAGGTTCTATCTACACAATAGTTTTATTATTATTATTATTACTGCTGTGACTACAAGAACAGTCTGAAGTTACATAGGAATACTTCTTGTTTACAAACACTGATGTTACATCCGAACATGCGCATTGACATGGTTGGCATGAACACGTGTAAACAGATACCAGGAGAGAGAGGAAGCACAGCGTCTTCAAGTTCAGGAAGCGATTTGGCGGTACCAGTTCTTTGTAAGTGGTCACGTTAAAGTCCTGTGGTACCATCCTGTTAGAGACGACAGCTCATTGTGTTTCCTGAAGGTGAAAGTTCTTCATTCACACACTATAAATGACCACATTGTGTGGTCATTTAGGGTGTGGTAACACAAATATGATGCTTGTGTTTACTGTGCTCACTAAACGCCCACCTGTTTCACCAGTTACTATATACACATAAGACAATATAGACACAATGTGACAATATAGATTAATCAGTAAACTAAAATATCTGAAGACAGCAGAACAAACAGCAGTATAACACAGATAAAACAGAACAGTAACAAAGAATTAATCATTCACTCATATCTGCTATTTCATGCTATTTTATTTGTTTCAAAATAAACGTCCAAGGTTCACTATAATGTCAATCAAGAAATCTTCAATCAAGATGAACAAAGATTTCTAAAGAATCTTTTTTTTATTTAAAAATATTTTAATTACAAGTTTTCTAATGTAAGAAATGTATCACTCACTCATCTTCAGCTGCTTACTCCAATTAAGGGTCACGGGGGCTGGAGCCTATCAAAGCAGTCACAGAGCGTGAGGAAGGGTTCACCCTGGACAGGACGCCAGTCTGTCACAGGGCTACAGCCCCCCCCCAACACACACACACACACAACGGACATTTAAAGTTTCCAATCCACCTAACCCGCATGTCTTTGGATGTGGGAGGAAACCGGCGCACCCGGAGGAAACCCACACAAACACGGGGAGAACATGCGGACTCCACACAGAAGGCTACAGGTGGGAATCAAACCCATGACCTTCTTGCTGTGAGGCAGCAGTGCTAACCACAAAGCCACTGTGCTGCCGTAAGAAATGTATTTTAACTTCAAAATGTACAGTACTCAGAAATTAATCTTGAGGTTAAAAAAAAATTTCTTAGAAAACTCTGTGCTTCCAGCGAAGCATCATGTAAGCTCGGTTTTTTATGAAAATAATGAGTTTTAGAGTGATGGGCACCGCATTTGTGCACTCGGTGTGAAAGGCCCTTCAGAAGAGCAGAACAGGTCATAATGGGAGCATGGAGGGAGGGGAGGAGGACAGTGAGGAAGTGGAGGACAGGAAACAAAATGGACGAGGAATAAGGTGGGGGATAGGGAGGACAAGGAGAAGAGATGAAGGAGGAGGACACAGAGGAGGAGAACAGGCAGTCACAGGATGAAGAAGATGAGGAGGTCAGGTGGAAAAATGCCATGAAGAGGCAGTGGGAGGAACAGGGGGAGTTCAGAGAGTGAGAGGAACACTGGGAATACTGTACAACCGGCAAGGGAAGTACACACAATCCACACAGTGTCCAAATACTCAGTTTGCATTTAGTAGAGCTTCTACCAGGTCCTTCATCCGGGTCCTGTTTATCCTCAAACAGGACCCGGATGACCTTCTACCTCTGTAGTGTGCAAATGGACTAGGGATGCACCAATATCACTTCTTCCAGACTGAGCACAAGTAGGAGTACATACATTTTGGTACTCGGCGATACTGAGTACCAAAACAATACGAATACGTAATGATATCAACAGTTTTATAACTTTGAAAACGTTTTATTCATCATCATTCATCTTTTTGACTGTAAATGTTACCAACAACATTAGCTTTGTGTTTATTTTCAAACATTTCACTTAAATCATGTAACTTCAGTTTTTGACTACAACAAATTAACAGTGTGTTTCTTAAACATGACACTGCCAGCCATCTCACTGAAATGTAACCTGTGTGGACTTCAGCAGGACAAACTATACAACACCAGGAACAGAAGTGAAACTGTCCGTCAATAACTATTTATGTCTCTGAGGACGAAAAAGCCTTTTTTGAAAATGTCAGGGACAGATTCATTCTGATAAAAAGAGGTTATCAGCTCTTTTTTCATCTACAATGTGTGACACTGAGCTAAACAGCCTTTCACTCTCCACACTATTTTTTAACTTTTAATTAAATATGGACACAAACACAAATACAAACTGTAAATGGTTTTTTTTATTTGCCCCCGGGGTTGTTTATTGGTGTCCGCTGGGGGTTTGGGGTTTTATGGTTCCTCCTGGGTTCCACCTCCGGGGTTGATGGGACGGTCCTCTGGGGGGGAAATTGACTGTGGGGCCGACTAACCGGATGTGGCTGGGGCTGGGGTTTCTGGGTCATGGGGGTGTCTCCTGGGGTTGATGGGACGGTCCTCTGGGGGGCGTTATAGCTCCCGTGTTTGCCTTGGGATATGAGGAGGACCCCGGCCACAGTTATTACTCCTGGGGCTGGCGGTAATGTCCTCTGGGGGGTGTTGTGCCCTACTTGTCATCTGGGGGGGGCTGTTTTTCTTTATGCAGATTGTGTTTTTATTGTGTTTGATGGGACTCTGTTGGGTTTTTGGGTTTGGGTTTTTTCTTTTTTTCCCCGGGGTTTCATGGGACGGTCCCCTGGGGAGAGTTTGGGGTGGTTATGTGTTTTTGTTTTATGTTGTCCCCCAGTATGTCTCCCAGGGGTGTGGTTGTACTGTCCTCTGGGGGGGTGTGTTGGGGTTTTTCTGTATGCTTTGTGTTTTATGTTGGACTGTATTGTGGGACTCTTTTGGGGCGTTTGGGACTGTTTTTGTTTTGGTGCCAGCCGACCTTCCGGCCGTGTTGCCTTGTCCCCTCGATGCACTGTCCTGTTGCCTGCTGTGGACCCTGGGGTGTCCCACCACCTGTTTCCTGCCGTGGACTCCGGATGGGGTGCTGTTTTTGGGCCAGGTCTGTGTGGTCGCCGGGAGGCTTCCCGTTGGGGGGGTACTGTTGTGTGTTGGGGGGTTTGGCTGGACAACTGGTACTGCGTTTGTGTGCACTCCAGGTGGTTTTTGAGGACACCTCTGAAGATGCAGTGCTGCATTCAGCGTCCCTCACTCTCATCAAGCCAACTAGCTGCACCTGATGATCAGCTCACGTGCGGATCCAAAGGACTTCCAGCTGAAGTGAATATCCTGATGGTCTAGCTCATGTGCAGATCCAAAGGACTTCCAGCTGAAGGGAATATCCCGATGAAGCACTGCATTTAAGCCATGACTGCTCTGGGCAAAGTTGCCGGGGACTCGACCTTGTTGCTACCGTGTGACGACCGTTTGTTCAACATTGTGACGCTGAGGATCGCACCAGGTTTGACGCACCGCGCCTGTTAAGGAGTTGGGTGAGGTTCACGCTCCATCAGCACACTTCAGAGGTAATTGTAGCTCGCAGCTATATTTGAACTATTGTGACAATTGTATGAATTGCTCCTCACCGCCGTGGCATGCGGATTGATGGTCCTCCACCTGCTGTGAGGAGCTGCCTCTTTAATTTGAGCCTGAATTTGAAGCTGAATGTGTTTGCTGATGGTGTGTACTTCTGAGTAGTATTTGTGTAAACACTGTGGACTTACCTCACCTCTCGTCCTTCACAGGCACAGTTCGGGTCAATAACCACCTGGGGGGTGCCGGCGGGATTTCCTGGGTCCAGAACTGTCGGGCTCCAATCCATTTAGCGCTAAGGAGAGCACGCCGTCCTCCACCTCGCCAGGCCGTTAATTTATTTATGTTGTAATTAGCACTTGTGGAGAAATAAATCTGTTTTCTGGAACCGCCTTCTGTTTATGTAGCGTTGGGTCCTGTCAGTTCTCAAACCCACGTCCAAACATAACACATTTCCTCACAGACAGAATAGTCCCATTGTTTGTGGTAACTGAGCCATTAATTAGGAGCAGTGACTCAACTTCTGACCCAAAGTGCGGCTTGTGGAGGCGAGCGGAGGTTCCGAACGCAGTGCCACAGAGACTCCGCAAACAGACTACACCTGTTGTGGACTGAGCCGGCCTACCATCGGCCTGAACACCCACAGCAATGGCTGAAACTCACTAACCTGATGGACAATATCTGTCACTGAAACCCTGATCTGAGTTCTGATGGAGGAACTGGCGCAAAGTGCCGAAGTCACAGAGGAACTTTTTTCAGCCACACGAGGAATTCAAGTATTTTCAGATGTTGTTTTCCAAACTCTGGAGCCTTTGTGTGAATTATTTTCTTCAAGATCATAAGATGATGAATTCCACTGAAACAAGACATTTTTTTTTACTGTGTGTGTGAATTTATTCCACATGACAGATAACAGCTTTCAACCAATTAATGGACAGCATTGATGGACGTATTTGACTTAAGAGTAAATTGATAAATTGGCCTGTACATAGACGTACAGGCCAACAGAAGCCTTAAAATCCCACATCACCGAGCCTGGGTTTGAGTTTCAAGCCTGTAATCTATAAACAAAGGACTACGTCTGTCTTGTCTGTATGCCTGTCTGTCTGTGATAAACTCCCAAACTATAATATGTAGCCCTAAAAACTATATACAGTAGTGTTCACAATAATAGTAGTGCTATGTGACTAAAAAGATGAATCCAGGTTTTGAGTAAATTTCTTATTGTTACATGGGAAACAAGGTACCAGTAGATTCAGTAGATTCTCACAAATCCAACAAGACCAAGCATTCATGATATGCACACTCTTATTGGGCTATTGGTAAAAAAAAAAAAAGTAGAAAAGGGGGTGTTCACAATAATAGTAGCATCTGCTGTTGACGCTACAAACTCAAAACTATTATGTTCAAACTGCTTTTTTAGCAATCCCGTGAATCACTAAACTAGTATTTAGTTGTATAACCACAGTTTTTCATGATTTCTTCACATCTGCGAGGCATTAATTTTGTTGGTTTGGAACCAAGATTTTGCTCTTTTACTAGTGTGCTTGGGGTCATTGTCTTGTTGAAACACCCATTTCAAGGGCATGTCCTCTTCATCATAAGGCAACATGACCTCTTCAAGTATTTTGACATATCCAAACTGATCCATGATACCTGGTATGCGATATATAGGCCCAACACCATAGTAGGAGAAACATGCCCATATCATGATGCTTGCACCACCATGCTTCACTGTCTTCACTGTGAACTGTGGCTTGAATTCAGAGTTTGGCGGTCATCTCACAAACTGTCTGTGGCCCTTGGACCCAAAAAGAACAATTTTACTCTCATCAGTCCAAAAATATTCCTCCATTTCTCTTTATTTTTCTCTTTATGTCAGTTGATGTGTTCTTTGGCAAATTGTAACCTCTCTGCGGGAGATTCTTGCAAATAAATTAGCTTCACACAGGCTTTTTCTGTCACAGCACTTACAGGTAACTCCAGACTGTCTTTGATCATCCTGGAGCTGATCAATGGGTGAGCCTTTGCCATTTTGGTTATTCTTCTATCCATTTTGATGGTTTTAAAGTTTCTTCCACACATCTCTGGTTTTTTTGTCCATTTTAAAGCATTGGAGATCATTGTAGATGAACAGCCTATAATTTTTTAATCAAAATACGCTGTTCTTCTGAACAATGTCTTGAATGTCCCATTTTCCTCAGGCAAGAGAAAAGCATGTTCAACAGGTTCTGGCTTCATCCTTAAATAGGGGACACCTGATTCACACCTGTTTGTTCCATAAAACTGACGAACTCACTGACTGAATGCCACACTACTATTATTGTGAACACCCCCTTTTCTACTTTTTTTTTTTACTAATAGCCCAATTTCATAGCCTTAAGAGTGTGCATATCATGAATGCTTGGTCTTGTTGGATTTGTTAGAATCTACTGAATCTACTGGTACCTTGTTTCCCATGCAACAATAAGAAATATACTCAAAACCTGGATTAATCTTTTTAGTCACATAGCACTACTATTATTCTGAACACTACTGTATATTCTGAATCCTTATGACACGAGGAACAAACTGGTACCATTTTTTTTTTTTAAAGTTGAACTGAAAATTACCCCCAAAATAGCCATTTATGTAAGACCATACAGTGTTGTACCATGTGCTTTTCATACTGCCACTTCTATCTGTCTTTCTGTCTGTCCGAGATAAACTCCCAAACTATAATATGTAGACCTAAAAACTATATATATTCTGAATCCTCATGACATGGGGAACAAACTGGTACCATTTTTTAAATGTTGAACTGAAAATTACCCCCAAAATAGCCAACTGTAGGTATGACCAGGCAGATTCAAATTTCCAGCCCTGTATATGTGTTGGCCATCTCTGTTTATTTAATACCTTCCTTCAGCTACTTTATGTTCTCAACTGTTAAGCACCTGATTGTCCGGTACAACCCAGTTTGCCTTCCTGTCTGAATACATTCATTTTATGTTTGTAAAATTGCAATGTAAAAACAGTGAAATACACCACTACCTCAATTTTGATTAATTGATATTTACATTTACTGTTACCTACCTTTTGTGTGTAATTTTGTTATAAATTTGATTGCAAAACAAAGTCTGCATGAAGGACTTCAAATGTGTTTGTCTTTTAACCAAGTATTTCCACTTAGTTTGGGGAGTCCACCTCTTATAGTTCTGCTGGACAAACTTTAGTCCATGAACTATTATATTTATAAGACATCAGCATTACAAAAACAAATGTAGGGCAATTGTTTTGATTAAAATGACTGGCATTTGGCTTGTGTCTAAAACAGGTTAAACGGGCAGCGCCGGGTACCCCAGCTAGTAATATATAAATTAGCCGCATCACTGTTAAATCCGCAGTGTTCAAAATGTATGAAAGCAAAATTTCCTGACTATAAGCCTGAAAGCAAATTATAGTCTGGAAATTTTGGAGCGTGAGTGTGAAAATCCCACATTAAGAGGTTAACATCACGCTGCTGTAAAGCAGTATGAAGTCATGGAGTATCAGAGACATTTTATGATTACAAGTACGAGCAAATGAACACGGGATTGGGCTGATACCCAATACTGGTATCGGGATCAGTGCATCATTAAAATGGACAACAGAACACTTTGCAGCTGGAGCCTGGTAACCAAAGAAGCCCAAGAAAATTCTAAGAAAATAGCAGAAACATGAAATGTATGTATGTATCATGACCACAGATGCACATGTTCATTCATGTAACCCATTTTATCTTCACACGCCCCTAAGTGTTGGGAAGAGGAACGTGAGCAGCAAGTCACAGAACCAATATTAAAAGTTGTGTTTTTCTTTGTGATGTGACTCATACATGCCAACACGTAAAGCATGAAAAAACCACGGTGTGGAGTTATGAGAGCACTCACTCTTTTGTCAGCAGACAGCGCTGCCTGGCTTCAGGCACGTGGCTCTGCAGGAAGCTCTGCAACTTGACAGGATCAGTCTCCGTCGGGATGATGAAGTGTCCCCTCTGGTGGAGACAGGGGCTTGAGCAGTCGCTGTCACCCAAGCAAACAAAGTATTTTAATCATCTTTACTCATGAAATAAACGGAACATGGAGTGCTCAGAGATCACAATATCCCCTGATGGCAAATGCTGCTTTGGCACAAGTGCTTGCTACATTCTGATAACATTTGATATCACTATAGTCTGCTCTGATCTACTCCACTATGGATTCCAGTATATACTTTTAGCTTCATAATCACCCATAATCACCCAGCTTCATAGTTGCACCCATAATCACTTCTACAGCAGCGCCCTCAGGAATAAGGTGGATAAATAAATGAAAACACTCACAGACTGCCCTTCTTCAGTCTTTGAAACTATGAAACTTGTGCTAATTGATTTTATTTTTCATTTTATTATTTCACCTTCTGAATGAATTCACTTTAATGAATTCACAATAATTAATGCCGTGATTCTACACTACAATAGCGGAATACAATAGGTGGCAACACAAAGAAGGAGAAGTAGCTTTATTTTAGTTATTGATAAGTATTAAGTTTGTTATCACACTGTGGCTAATGACCTGACCAACTTGAGTGCCTTGAAGCAGTGATTCATGATGGATTTAATCTGTCGTGTGTTGAAAACAGTGTCATGGCTTCCATTGTGTGATGTTAACAGCTAATATTAGCATGACTGAATGGCTCCTGTGTGAGCATTTCATGACAAATATCTAATAATATATACCATAAATTGGCGTAATTCATGTCTAAGAAGTGTGCGCTCCAGTTTTTCAGTGGAATGAGGTGGCAGTTTCCACACAAGCCAGAGACCCATGGCTGTGTGAGCCACTGCGGACACCACAGTGATAGACACAGAATCAAAGAAAGGTGCTGGTCTGCTTGAGAGTCCTTCCTATAATTAATTTTAAAAAATGCCTGCAGGAGTTTTTCCCTTCCCACTGTCGCCCATGTGCTTTACTCATGGACTAGGGAATGTTTCAATGTTACTCTTGTGTAGCATCTGTGACTTGTGTTGAGACCGAGCATCAATCAGCGACTTTTGTTCTACACAAACACTGCCTTCATTCCTTGGATTGAATGAAAACCAGAGACCCGAGGCAACAGAATTAGGTCCAGTGGTGGGCACAGCTAACCAAAAAGTTAGCTTCAATAACAGATAATCAGCTAACTGAAAAGTTATCTTTTATAAAGCTAAACCGATAAACCACCCAAAAATTTATCGGAAGCTACAGCTAACCGTTAACTCCCAGTATTGTCTCCAGTACAAATGCAACTACTAACAAGTTGATTTTAAGTTTTAAAACCACAATCGAATCGCTTCTGGTACCATCAAAGGCGACTACAGACCCAAAGAATGAGTCAGCACTTCTGTCTTTGACCGCCCTGCCCCCTGCTGGAAGCTCCTGTTTACTACATAGCTTCCAGCTGAGACACAGTTGAGAGGAACAGCTCAACTCTGATAACAGTCTTGCCGTGAGGCGGAGATCTTGAAAAATAAAGCAGTGCTGACTTATGGTTTTGAGTTATAAATAAAATTATTACAGATAGAATAACTCCATTAATGTCAATTCTGCCATTTGTAGAAAGTTAAAATATAACATATCTTTTAATGTTAAGTAATGCCCTAATTCTGAAGTTTTGTAACAAACATAGACAGATGCCAAAGGGATTATGGGTAAAATGTGCCTCTGCTAACACTGATTGGTTGACTCATTCATTCTATGTAAAAACCAACACGTTAGTGTGATATCGTGTTTACATATGTGCTTTTGTAAAATATGCCTTTTTTTTTTTTTTTTAAAAATTGGCATTTGTAAAAAAAAAAGGCAAGTTGTAATTAGATTACCGTCTGATATAACCGGTGTCAAAATAAATAGAACTCTGCCATCTACTGGTGCCCAGACGCTCAGTACTTAGGATGATTACTGCCATGAACACTACTGGCCAGTAGATGGCAGTAGAGACCGTGAAAACTTGCCAAAACAAAATTCCAGATAATCCATGTCTGCTACTGATAATCCATGTCTACGTGGAATTTAATAAACGCAAACTGAATTTCAGATATCTTATATATATTACTCGGGAACAAAGATGACAGACAGTGTTTGACATAAGCAAGACGGTAAAGAGCAAACAGGAATCGATTGCAATGATTCCAATTGAAAATAATGGAGAAGCAACCTGGGCTTCTTCTGGCATTTTTACATAAAACAAACACAATAACAACGTCTATAAACCCAGAGAATATATTCACGAGAGTTTTAGGCATAATATACAAAGAGTTTAATGCTGTTGTCTGTGTGGAGCCTGATCAGAGCGTCTCAAATGCATTTCTTCTATCGTGAATGTACTGAGATTGCCCATAATGCACTGGACACAGCATGTCCACACTAAAACCTTCAAAATTAGTGCATTACTTTAAAACTAAAACATATATCTGATATTTTCACTTTATAAACAATATTTTCACTTGAACAGTATGGAATTAGGGGGTTGGTGTTGCACTGGGTGAGAAGCTACTTAAGTAACAGAAAACAGTTTGTGAAGTTGGGGGAATATACATCATCATGCTTGGACAATGCTTGTGACGTCCCACAGGGGTCAGTATTGGGTCCAAAACTGTTTCTAATTTATATAAATGATATTGTCAATGTTTCCAAAATATTAAAATTAGTATTATTTGCAGATGACACAAGCTTTTTATGTTCAGGGGGGGATTTGCAGGAGTTACTGAGGAGGATCAGTATAGAAATGGGAAAATTGAAAATATGGTTTGACAGAAACAAATTATCATTAAACTTAAGTAAAACAAAATACATGTTATTTGGCTATTGTAATACAGACATACAGGTTCAGTTACAAGTCGAGGGGGTAGATATTGAAAGGGTACATGAAAATAAGTTTCTGGGGGTGATAATAGATGATAAGATAAACTGGAAGACTCATATAAAACATATACAAAGTAAACTGTCAAGAAACATTTCAGTTCTAAACAAAGCAAAACATATTCTGGACCACAACTCCCTCCGCATTCTTTACTGCTCACTGGTTTTACCATATTTACAGTACTGTGCAGAGGTATGGGGTAATACTTATAAAGGTACAACACAATCACTATCAGTAATGCAGAAAAGAGCTATAAGAATTATTCATAATACTGGCTATAGGGCTCATACAAATCCACTATTTTTACAATCCAAATTCTTAAAATTCACAGACTTGGTTCATTTTCAAACAGTACAAATTGTGTATAAAGCAATAAACAATTTACTTCCAGCAAATATTAAAAATATGTTTTTTAACAGATCAGGGGATTACAGTCTGAGGGGGAAATTTAATTTAAAGCATCAGTGGGCACGAACAACATTAAAAGGTTTCTGTATTTCTGTCTGTGGGGTGAGGATGTGGAACAGATTGGGAGTTGGGCTCAAGCAATGTCCAAGCATGATCCAGTTCAAACAGCGGTACAAAAATATGGTTTTTTCTAGGTATAGGGAGGAGGAAGGGTAATGAGGGTTAGGGTGTTTTTGTTTTTTGCTTCGGCTTGTAAATATATAGTATTTTGTATGTAAGTAGGTATGTGTAGGTGTATATTTATGTTTGTGTATATATATGTGTATATGTATATGTGTGTATATGTGTATGTATGTTGATGTGTATATATATATATATATATATATATATATATATATATATATATATATATATATATATATATTGATATCGGTTTAGGTGTGTAGGAATCTATGTGTATATGTGGCAAAGGGTATTACTGGTTGTGGGGAAGAAGGGGTAGGGATAAATAAGCTGATGCTTCACCCTACCCCTTTTCGGACATGTTGGGTACACAGTAGGAACTTTTTTGTTTTGTCTTTACTGATCTATCTTGTAATTGTTGTTGTATCAAATGTTCGAAATAAACAGTTTTCATTCATAAAACTTCAGACGTGACGTTCATTTGAATTAACTTGTCTGAAATTAGTTTGGTTAAAATTTTAACCATAACTTAAAACTGTATGCCTCTGGATGACTTGGGTGATATTGCCAGCGTATCAGTATGGGGTCAAAAGAAATGAGCTTTTTTCCATTCTATGACCAGTTCTCCTTTGCCTGCAGAGGACAGAGTGGTTTCTTCTAAAACCAGCTCTCCTCTGTTTGTAGAGGATAGAACTGCACCTCTACTACAAAACCTTTAACAGGTACACACTCAACTGATTTTAGACTTAATAAATGTTTGTAACTGTTAAGCTTTGTTCACCACGTCTACAAAAATGTTAGCGGTCTAAAAATTATTGGACCAAAACTTATCAGAAGATAATTGGTCCGATGATGGTTTTCAAAGTTATTTGAAAAGCCAATCCGATAATGAAAGCATTATCTTTGATAATTAGCGGTTAGCAGATTAGCGGAAGGGTGCCCACCACTAATGAGGTCCAGATTTGACTGACTGAGGCATGAATAAATTTGACTCAGGGCTGGGATCATCAGCATGGAGGGGACCTGTGAAGACCTGTATTTTTGAGCACACAGAAAATGGAGCCTATAAATTTCAGATGTTTGATAGTATACCTGTCTAAGATCATGGCGAGCCCCTGCAGACTCCTTGGATGCACAATGATGCGTTTGGACATCAGACATTTGTAGAAGGTGTTGAGGGTGCTGTAGTATTCTGCAATAGGCTGCACGGGCCCCAGTGTCTCAGCATGGGTGACCAGAGCCCCACCCAGGATGAGGCTGACTCGTTCCTTCAGCCACTCTGTCTGCTGCAGTAAGCTGTAGTAACTGGGCAACCGCTGCAACAGCTGCAGAGCAACAGCAAGTCAACGCTGAGAAAACAACCACAGAAAACACATGGGATGCACAACAGCAGCTTACTTTAGTCCACTGAAAATGAACATCCATGGTTCCCAGCAGGACATGTCCACAGGCGTTCATCCCGGACTGATCAGCAAAGACTACAGTGAGTCCTGGAGACAGGAAAGGTCATTGTGCCAACTTGGCTTAACTTGGCTGGTCCCGTGGCCAACACTCAGACAAACAAAACAATGCTTACATCCTTAAATGTGGTAAAAACAGACCTTCAGGAGTGCACCACCAATATTATATTGGGGATTCCTTTACACTGTTGCCCACTGATAGCCATCTTTGCAAGACACCCTGCATTTGAATTCTGTCTAAAGACTGGAGGCTATCCGACTGACCTCACTGTTGGCCAGATGCAGCTGCCTGCTTCTCTTGTGGAAATCTCACCCACCCATGAGCTCACGTTGGCTTAAGGATGTTGTAATCTTTCTAAAGCTGGAGAAAATTAAATCTACAAGAGGAGCCACAATCGTTTTTCACCTATTTTTGACCACCTTGGAAACATCACTGGACTGAGAGTAATGCAGTATTTATACAGTGATTTATTTACAGTGTTTATTCTGTTAAACAGTGCTATGTACTGTATGCACACTCTCAGGATGGGGGTGTTTTTTAATTTATATATTGTTTTCTTTTTTGTTTAAATGGTTGTATGGGACCTTTTTAACTTTTGTCTTCAGCTGACCCTTATCAAAAAATAGTACTGATAAGTATATAAAAAGTAAACTAGAAGTATACTTGAAATATACTTGCATATACTCCTTTTTGGTAAGGGGAGTCAGTTTGGTGTTTCTCTCTTAAAAAAGAAAAAATAGACAAAATGTCAAATTGTTAACTGTAATGTCATCTGATAATGCTCATGAAAATACTTTCAAAAACAAAAGCACGATGTGAAATTACAGCTGCATTTTTTGCTGTGGCGAACCACAACCCATTTGCGGTTGGGGATCTGGTTGCGTCACAAGTTGCAGCTGCATGGGTGATTGAAACAGCCATGCTTGGATCTTATGGTGTGCATCTGTGGTGGACATCTGATGCAGTCCTCCTCCCAAGTCAACAGAAAAGCTGCTGGAGGGACTCGTGGATGCAGAGGAGCTGCTGCCGGTCCAGTCTGAGCAGAACATTCTCAGCATTCGGCCGTTTTTTAACTAGTACTTTTTTCCTCTCTCCTTTTAAAGTAATGTTTTAAAGTGTTGCGTTTGTCTCTTTGTTTGATGCATGTGTCTGTGTTCCTTATCAGCTGATGTCTTCCCCTTTTTCATCTAGTCAGTTTTCAATATTAACCACATGGACAATAATTTACTTGACTGAAACATTTTTGCACAACGTTTATATCAAACCAGAAAACTCTGGCTCTCACGGAAGCTTCAAAATTTTGTCCCTGTTTAAATCCAGATGACTCAGCAGATAAATCATCTATTTGTTGCTGTCCACTTTTTCCTCCTCAATAAGATAAAGCAGCCATAATTTTCCAGTCACCCTCTCAGTGAAAACAGTGGAACATTCAGTTTGTTGCTGTCAACTCGTGAAGTCAGTTTTCTCCCACTTCTCATCCAGAAGCGCTCCTTTACTCCTTACAGAAGTATTTATTTCTGTTTCTTTATAGTGTTGTTTATGCACCTATCACTTCTTACAGAAGTATTTTCTTTTATTGTCGTTTATTATACAAATAATGAATGCTTATGAGTTCAATGGTATGAATATTTCATGAGGTGAAAGCTGGAACATACCATTCGACGAGGCGAAGCAGAGTTGAATGGTTTGTTCCAGCTTACACCGAATTAAATATCCGTTCCATTGAAAGAATGTAAAAACATGTTATTTGTTTTATAGAATGGCTAATATAGATCTGGTCAGCTGACAAGCGCTGTATGTCCACAGCAAAGCAATCATATATGAATGAGTTCATGCCTTTACCCTTGTTTTATTTAATTTCCACTCTTTCTGTCTGTCATGTAAACTGCAATTTACGTGGTGGAAGTGGCATCAGCCAGCCCGGCTGGCATATTAATTTCACACCGTGCTGCATGCGCTCAGACGCTGGCCGGTCCTCATGTGATCGTGTCTGTACGTACTTCTCAGCATGTCATGAGGGCATGAGTGCACGCCCAGAGATGTGCATTTCCACTTGTGTGTCTGAGTCAGTTCACTAACTGACTCAGACGCTGTTGCTGGACAGCAACCGGACTCTGTGACCCTAAGCCACAAACTGACTGACCAATCAGATCAAAATCATGCCATGTAAACAGCTCCATGTGTTTAGATTTGCCCAAACCAATCAAAATTATGAAGTCATTGCAAATTTAATTATTTATTTATTTGGAGTGCTTTTTTTTTTTTTTTTTTTTTTTTTTTAGAAATGGTAATATTAGAAAGTTCCAGCAGAATATGACAGTTAATGTCTTTTAGACAGTTGAGACACAAACATATTTTCATTTCAGTTTTGTTTTCCTGTTTTGAGCTTTGTGAAATCAAAAAGCACTGTGGATGAGTTACAACATATTTGAATACAGAAGCAGGATGATTCTTTGGTATAATACATGACTGAGAGATCCACAAAGAGAAAAACATTTTTTTCTTTGCTAACTGAACTTATACATTCTTTCGAGAACGAAAGCCATCATCTGGTGATGTCAAGCCCCTGGGTCATCGGTCAGCCAGCAGAGATCCTTCCTGGACAACATGCAACAGCAGCATGAGATTACTCTGGAAAGAGAAGAGAGGCTTCTTTCCAGGTTTATGGAAGAAAGTACCCACTCAACTGAATGTATTATAGGGCAACTGTTTGATGGTCTTCGGGCTCTCCTTTCTCAATCCTACTCATCAGCTCCACATTTATATGAACAAAGTTAGTCTAGGACCTCGCTGAGACACAAATACAGCTGGATTTTCTAAACTGCAGCAGCTATAGATTTTCCAAGGTACTCAATATGCTCAGAATGACCAGTACATGTTTAGACGGGTCATAGAAGAGTGTAAAATTTCTAATTTTGATATTTTAAGAACAAAAAAAAAAACCATTAGGTCAAACGACGAGTCTTCATCTAACAAGAAGTCAAAAACTGTGGATTTCAGACTTTGCTTTATTTGTCAGCTGAGCAGCAGACAAACAGATTATACAAAATACTAACACGTTGCCTGTGGGGATCCACGGGCTTCAGATTGGGTAGTGTTTATAAAATAGGTAGCTGTCATTTTTTAAGGGTGGTAATAAATTATGGAAAGTTTCGATAATGAGTTGGAATGGCGTGTGAGTCCAGAATGTTTTTAGAACCTTGGACCTCAACAGTTTTTAGAAGAACTCAACTCTTTTATATCTTGTTAATCACATAATGTAATTCCGTAATTTGATGATTCCATTGGTTTCTTTGCGTCAGGAAACCTATATTTGGGGGAGGGGGAGTTCGGCACAGGCATAATCAGGTGTGGAACGCCACACTCATGTTGCACTTAGACAATTTTCACAGACAGCTCAAATGTGGTCATCTGCACTCTCCTCTCATGACGGTGTCACAGACCAAACACCCCCCCCCCCAAAAAAAATCAGTCCACCCGGCCTTCACTGCGCATGCGTCATCAGCCGCAATTCACAGATTATTGCCTCATTTCTGCTTCAAACTGCCTCCAGTCATCATCTATATCAGCGATTGATATCTGAAGCGTTTGTACAACAATCATTTCCACATAAATTCAGCATTACTTCATCATAAAAGCTTTGGGTGAACAGAGTCAATCTCAGAAAGTAAAAACCCTCCGGTGTGTTTGGGTGAACCAATTTTTAGGGGGGACCGTTCGGTCTGTGACACCGTGAGCACATTTCTAAGTGCAAGCGGTGTTGTATGTTCGTGTGTGGCACCTGGAATTTGGCCGACACCTGCCGTGAGAGGGCTCGAATGTGCACTCGCAGTCTTGCGCGAATGGTTGTGGCGCGAATGGTTGTGGCGACAGCTGTACGAGGTGTTTGACGTGGCTCCAATATCTCATGAGTGGCATGCAATTCCTGCTTCGTGCGCCAGTTGGCTTCAATCGTGTGTGTGTGAAGGGGCCCTAAGATGTGTATGCAGAAAGAATCTGACAAAATAACCCCCTACAATGTCTCAGGTGTTATTTTGGCATTGAGGTGAGATTCCAAAACACTTTCAGGTGTTGTGAGAAGGAATAGCAACATTACTAAGTGGAAAATGCTATATGTAAGTATTTCTGGAACATGTTGCAGAGCATATATTGCACTCCAATCAACACGGTCTTTAAAAAAATCATATACCAGATTATGAATCATTCTCAAGGTCGGTCATCCATGCATTTAACCTTGAGGGGCGGGTTTTCTCGGTGAAAACGTTGCTGAGCTCAATACATGTAATTTGGTCACTTTTCAAAGGGGTCAGACTCGTCAGTAAAGTCAATTTAAATGGTTCATTTCAGGTCATCTTAGTGTATAAATCTCACCATTTCAGGCAATGATAGATGTCAGCTGGCCGTTTAGAAGCAAGTTACAGACAATAAAAAAAAGTCTGATTTCAATAGAACAGCATACAGCCCGAGCGTGTTGTCACCGAGCGGCCAGTCACGGAAGTATGAAATCTCACCTTCGGATTGGCCACTTCACCATGATAAAAATAAAATTAGCCATACAGCGTCTGAAAAATGCACACAGACTCAGACTCAGCTATTTTTACCCATAAAAGTGATGTAACCACAGATGCTAACGATTACCTGCCTGAAGGTCACTCCACCTGTGTTCAGCTATAGTTCACTTCATGACTTACTCCAGTAAACACAACCAATCTGGGTTATTTTTTTGACTCCAAATGTAATGTGGTTTTAAAATGGCTTTAATTTGGTTTTAAAATCAAATTCTTGTATTTTGCATATGTCAGTCCATCTCTTTGTAAAGCTGCGGTGTATTTAGAAAAAACAAAACAAAACAAAACAAAAAAAACATTGCATGCGGCTCACTAAGACTGAATAATAATGATTACATACAGTGGGACAAAAAAGTATTTAGTCAGTCCCTGACTGTGCAAGTTCCCCTACTTAGAAAGATGAGAGAGGTCTGTAATTTTCATTATAGAGGTACACTATGAGAGACAAAATGAGGAAAAAAAAAATCCAGGAAATCAAATTGTAGGATTTTTAAAGAATTTATTTGTAAATTATGATGGAAAATAAGTATTTGGTCACACACAAACAAGCAAGATTTCTGGCTCTCACAGACCTGTAACTTCTTGAAGAAGTTCTTCTGTCCTCCACCTGTTACATGTATTAATGACATCTGTTGGAACTCGTTATCTATAGAGACTAAAACTGCGACAACTGTACGGGTGGGAATTTTTTTCTAATTTCATAGTTTAAGATGTTTTAATTAATAAAATTCCATATAATTGTGGGCGTGGCTGCTTTGAGTGACAGCGACTCTGTCCATAGACGACTCCTCTCAGTTTCCCACCGAAACAGAGCCACTTGCTTTTGTGTCTGTTTGGAGTATTTAATTACAAACACCTGGAATAATACGGCTTGTTGTGCGGTGAAATGTTCTAATGGATCATCTAAGAGGTCCCTGTTGCAAGATTAAGGCTGAGTGATTGTCTTATTTAATATTGTAAGTATTAAAAGTGTTAGCACTTTTAGCAGCTGTCCTTAAGTCCACCTTAAAGCACGATTACTGAGGAAATTTGCAGCAGATCATTTTTACTGTCCACACCAAAGTAAACCATTATGAAAACCACAGTGCAGCCCCCCTCATGTGCAGGCTTTTTTCGGATCACATGGAGCCACCCACGCTCCGCCTCTTTGTGCATTAATGAGTTCATAGTGAATCAGTGTGGGCAGGGCTCTCAATATGGTGATGCCCAGCTTTTCCGGTGTCACTGCCCAAACACCCCCCCACTAAAAATTGGTCCGCCCTGCCTTCACTACGAATGCATCATTTCGGAGCACCAGCAGCGTCATCATTTATCTCAACACAAAGTGAAGTGTTATCTGAAGCTTTTGTGCATCAATCATTTCCACATAAATTCAGCATTATTTCATAAGACGAGGAAGCGATCAGAGCATAGCAGCAGCATGTCTGACTCTGACATGTGGCTTAACATACGTCATTTCAGAGCATCAGTAGCGACTTGCCAATTATCACCTCATTTCTGCTTAAAACGGCCTTGTTTCTGCTTAAAACTGACTTTAGAATGATTTCAAAGGTTGGGCAGACCAATTTTTAGGGGGACCATTCGGTCTGTGACACCAGATGACATCACACAAGTTTTACAGTTTTCCCCATTCATGGTGACAGAGAACACTGGATAAACTGCTGGATATTATGGACGATGCCAGTCATCCTCTGCACACCGTCATCAGCAACCAGAGGAGCCTCTTCAACCACAGACTGTTCCTTCCCAAGTGCAGGACCAACAAACTGAAAAACTCTTTTGTCCCTCAGGACATCAGACTGTACAACTCCTCACTCAGAGAGAGGAGGAGTAACAAGAAGATAGAGGACGGGAAGGAGAGGAACAGTATAGTACCCAGTAATGATCAGAATGTCAGATATTTATATTTGTGCATTTATATTTATATTTGCAAACTGTTTTTCTTTTTTACTTTCTCTTTTGATACTCTGTGTGCTTCTTACCCTGTGTGCTGCTATATAATACTGCTGGAACCTCAGTTTCCTTGAGGAAGTCTTCCCAAGGGATCAATAAAGTTCTATATAATCTAATCTCTAATCTTCATTTTTAGGGGTACAACCAGAGATGATGTCACCAAAATTCATATTCCTGACAGCTTGAGGTTTCTGAGCATTTATCAGAGGAAGGTGAAATCAACCACATTTCCCCATGTTTATGACTTGGACATCAGTATTTTAACAATTTTTTTTTTTATAATTGTCAGCCCATATGGCACTTTATTTAGTGATACACACATTAAATTAGAGATTAGATTAGACAGAACTTTATTAATCCCTTGGGAAGAATCTCTCAGGGAAATTGAAGTTCCAGCAGCATTGCATAACAGCACACAGGGTAAGAAGCACACAGAGTATCAAAAGTGAAAAAAGAAAAACAGTTTGCAAATATAGAGTCATATGTGTCATATGACTCTAATCTATATAATATAATCTATATAATATAATCCTATATCCGGGGACAGCCCTCGTATGTCCCCATCAGAAACATGGCACTATCTTTGAGTTTTTCGGGCAAATTACACAGCAAACAAAGTAAAGATACACTGGAAAGTGGGCATGTGTTGCGGTTAGGGCTGTATTCTATCGATTATTCTGACAATTATCGAGTAATCGGATAAAAAGTACTTTTGAGTTTTTAAACAACATCTACAGTCCAGGGCTCTCCCTAAGCAACGGCACAATGTTGCTGTGTCATCATGCAGATTGTCAAATTTAGTGTATCCCTTTCTGTTTTCCTGGGTAATTATTTATTGTTTCACATCTTTACACATTTTGGATCTTTCCCGATGTCAGGAGCTCAGCTCAGCCCAGTACTCCCCTGTCACTGGACCATAAGTGCAGGTGGTCTGTGTAATTCTCAGTCAGGCTGACAACTAGTCAAGTGAATAGACTGGTTTTTGTTTTCCTCCGACTTGTAAAATTTAAACATTTTGAAGTTTTTTTTTTTTTTTTTAGGTTGGTGGACTGGGTCCCTGCGTCAAATTTTTTCTAATCCGTCTTTCTCTGAGATTCAGCAGATGCATTTCAGCTGGAGGCTGAACATGCAAATGTGACTGGAGGACCTTTCTTGGCCGGGACGGTGGTGGGATTCGAACACCAGACTGCTTGAACTGAAGAGCAAAATTCTACCAGGTCAGCCAAAGGGGAATTCCCCCCTAGCCAAGCTCGCAGGAACATCTTTTAAATCCGGACTTCACCAGAGGTGTCAAATCCATCTTCAGAAAATAAAAGTCCAGACACATATTTGTTCCATCTTCCCAATAAACCAGCTGACTATAATTAGTTCAGCTCTTCAGGCAGGTGAATGAGCTAATTATTGAGATCACCTGTTTTAGGTGCAAAGGTAGAAGCGACACACGGGAGGGTTTTTACTTTCTGAAGCCGGATTTGACACCTCTGGACTTCACCTTGCTAACTTAGTTACTTTTACAATTGAGTAATCAGTAAAGTAACTAAGTTACTTTTTCAAGGAGTAATCAGTAATCAGTAATTGGATTACTTTATCAAAAGTAACTGTGGCAACACTGGTGGTCCATACACGTAATTAGGTCTGATCATTTCCACCCGCTATGTCTACAGCTGTTTTCTGATTTGTTTGTCTATTTAAAGGGGCTTGGTTCATCTTGAGTTGTGGATCCATTGTATTAGTGCATGTTTGCATCGTGTTGGTTGATGGTGTATTTCCTGTTGCCACTTAGTAGTGAGTAGTGATGGGTCCAGCAACACCGATGCATCGGCACATGCATCGAGCAGTTACAGTTTCTCTGCACTCCAGCCTCATCTGTGACCTGTGAGCGGGTGTTTTCTAAAGCTGGAGAAGTTGCATCAAACAAGCTTATACCATGGTCAGTGAGAACTCCATGTCTAACTGGCGTGCATTATTTTCGTGTACACGCACACGTAGTTCGGTGAGTTAAGTCACTGTTATAATCACTCCGCTCTGGTCGTCACCATAGCAACGCGCAAATCACTTGGCGCAGATCAGCTGTGTTTTGACAGGTGAATGACAGAAACGCGATAAAACATGAATTTCCACGTGAATTTTAATATTTTTGGCCAAAATAAAACGTTTGAGGAATGGAAAGAGGAGGAGAGCAAACGAGAAGAACAGCAAAAGCAACGGCGTAAAGATTTAACATCAGATGAACTGGACAAGATTGAAGACGGGAAAGAAGAAGAGAAGGGTTCTATCCTTGTGGGCTGCCAGAGCGCTCCGCATCAAAACAGCGAGCGTAGTTTCTGGACCTGTTGCCAGAGTTGGCCGCAGCTCCACACAGCAGAGAGGGGGGCGGTGTGAATGACCCGCTGCGGCGCTTACTCGGTAAGCGCATCGGAGACAAAATATCTTGAGACTGGTATAAAATAGTCCCAAATACTCACACATTTTTATCAAGTTCTGTTAACTTAAATAAATATTTGTGTGTTAGCTCACTGTGTGGGACCATGGTATAAGCGGATTAAACAACTCAAAGCCGTGCATTCAAACCGTATAATGCATGTATGCTTACGTAACAGACTCAAAATCAAGTCTTTGGAACAGCTTCTTTTTTGAATAAAAATTAAAAAATAAAATAAAATTCCAGTCCACATGCATCCTCATTCACAACATGTTCACTTAGATTTTCAAGTTATGATACATGTTAACATTATTTATTAATAAACATTTTAAATTTAACTGAAGATATGAAATGATAAGGCCTAGTTCACATGACAGGATTTTAAAATTATCTTTAGGTTTCCAAAACCTGAGAGACCACACACGTGAAGATAAAAAAAAAATCATAGATGTAACAGGTTTGGTGGTACAGTGTGTGGTGTTCAGCCACACGGTAAGGACAACACCACCACACACAAACCGATTCCACACACGAACATTCACAGCTCAGACAGGAAATCTCGCAAAATCTCTCGAGATTAAACGTGACTTCAGAGTAAACAAACGGAAGATACTTTGTGGACTATTTAAAACAGAGGGAAAAAAACAATACAAAAAGAAAAAGAAAAGGCGTTCTTTAAAGGAGTGGAGACAGTGCGACCACCGGACTTTTAGTGAGTAGTAAGTAGTGAGTATATTCCTGTTTTTTTGCACTCTGGAGTTTAGTGAGTAGTGAGTATATTCCTGTTTTTTTGCACTCTGGAGTTAAACCCATTTATGAAGCAAGAAAGACTTTTTTTCTCAGTTAACTCCTGTCTCTGAGTTCATACCCTTTTGGTAGAAGAAAGGACTATTTTTGGTTAATCCTGTCATAGAGTTGGAGTTCCACATTTAAGAAATTAGAGACATTCCTAAGTTGAACAGAACCTGAGTTTTTCTCCTTTGAAGTAGTCTCTTCAGTTTGTGTGTCTCCTGTTGTTAAAGACTCCAGCATTAATTTCCATCTAAGGAGAAAGTTTTCTCAGTTGGACTCATTCTTCTGAAGAAGCTAAATATCAGTCTGATTCTGTCTGTGTGACTTTCATCATGCTAGAAGAAAGGAGATTTGCTAAGTCTGAATTCTGTCTGCCACGCCCTTTCCATGAAAGATGGTTTCTGTTCATTCTCACTTTTCAATAAGAGTTTGCTCACTCCTTTAAAGATTTCCTGAGTTGTTCCACACCGTTATGAAGATTATTCCTCGGTTTACTCACGCCAGTCTCAAGACTGTTAGGCAATTGAACTCTGGGTTGGTGTTACTCACCTGAGTGAATAAACTGTTATCTATCCTCACCTTCGTGTCTCAGCTGCTCTGCATCCTGGGGTTCTACACTTTTACATAGTACTGGTTTCAGTTAGCTGCCATAACTTCTAACTATAACAGTCAGTTTTTTTTAATTTAAGTTACAATGTTTGTGAAGCATTGTGTGTTGCTCAAAAAAAGTGAAGATTAAAAAGCGAAATACTCAGTGTGAGTCTGAGCAAAACAGAAGAAAGCGTGGCCTTCTGCTGAGAGGCTCTTCTTTCAGAGACTGTTTGTCAGTGTGGTCGGGGACGGAGCTGTGACTCGCCCGGTGTGAGGGGAGTGTTGAGCCCCTCACACCGGGCAGAGAGAGACCATAGGTGGCCACTGGGCGAATAGCAAACTTAGACTGTGGGTACCCGCCCGCCAGGTCAATGGTCACTCCCCACGTGGTGCGGAGAGCAGTTAGCGGACCAAATCACGTTTTTTTTTTTTGTTTTTTTTATATAGACTTTAAATGCGCAATAAGCTATTTCAGATGATCAGCGTGGACCATCTAGGCTTTACTTTACTCTGTGTGTCACGTTGGAAAGCGGGACGCAGCCGACGCGGTGTGGCGGCACAGGAAAAACACCTCCATGATGATAGCCATTTGTAAAATCCAGGCGGCTTTTGATGGCTTTCAGTGGAGTGAGTATGAGAAATTGTTTAACAGGCAGGACATGTTCCAACTTGTCCTTAAGGCTTCCAACAGAGGTGTTGTTCCTGTGGCGTAGCGTCGCGGCGGCTGCGTCCCGTCTTTCATTAAAAAAATCTCCTTTAACAGTGGAATATCCGGATAAAATGCTGAAACCGACTTCTTCTGAAACTTCTCTGTTCTCTCACGACGTCCTGGATCAATAGAGCCTGAAATGTGGAGGTTTTCAGCTTGAACAGGCTGACGACGGCAGCTGAGAGCGTTGAGCGACGTCTCGCACCGTGGGAAGTCCTTAAAGCGACAGAATCACCTCAAAATCTCTCATCAGCCGTTAAAATTTTCACTGAAAACCAGCTTAATTTTTCGAACCGTGTCCACTTCGATGTGTCTCACAGGTTTAGAAAAAATTTTGATCAAACAACGCGCCAGTCTCTCAGCAACTTCTCAGACAAAGGAATTCCGACGAGGGGCTGGACAACTCCTCCCACAAGGAATGCTCACAGGCGAATGACGTCACCGACAGGCGTGGAAAAACTCACGCATGCGCACGAGGGTTCAAGCATGTCTGACGTAAAAACATATGAATGAAATCCATATAGTTTTTGAAAAAAATAAAAAGGACCGTTACTTTATTGACAGCCCTCGTATGCACATGCTCTAGTCTTCTTCTGTTTTTTTCTGGGGACATTACAGCACCACACACAGGCCTGGCATATGTACTCTCGAAGTTCTCTCAAAGCTCATGTTAAATAGGGCTTCGAGGCACAGAATTTGCCTCGAACAGTTTTTGTAATCAAATTATTCAAGTTACTTGACTAATCATTTAACCAACCAACCTTGTTGCGGTTTGTTTATGACCCGGAGCTCAAGCATGTTGAGGCGGTTGTGCAGGCGAGAGACTGCAGCTAGTCTGTCAAGGTGTGTCAGCTAAAAATATAGATACAACCTCTCCCATTTGTTTGGTCTTCCCTTCGCCGCTGGGAACTGAAAAAACTGTACTTTTTGCGAATGCTTCGGTGACTGCAGCCGAAAACAAGCAGTACACCATTTTTCCCGTGTGAAGTGATGCTGTTTGTATTGTGCACCAGGAAGCTGCCCCCAGCAGTGGTCAAATCCAGCGATATCATGTAGGGGTTCAAACAAGACTGCGCTGCCCTACTGACATCTACCACATTATGAAACTGTCCAGAGTTCCAGATGGCAACCACCCAGGCAGATAACTGGCCCATCCCCACATCTCAATTTCATTGAGTTATTGAGATCTTCAGAGCTAGGTGCAGACTGCTCTGGTCTTGCAGAAGCAAGTACGTGGCACTCAATCCTGGTGAGAATGACCTTTGCTACCTTTCCGGTCAAGAACCATGGCCTCGGATTTGGAGGTGCTGATTTTCATCCCGGATGCTTCACACTCAGCTGCAAACCGCTCCAGTGCATGCTGAAGGTCCTGATTTGACGAGGCCAAAAGAACCACATCGTCCACAAACAGCAGAGATGAGATTCTGTGGTTCCCAAACCGGACCCCCTCTACACCCTGACTGCGCCTAAAAATTCTGTCCATAAAGGTAATGAACAGAACCGGTGACAAAGGGCAGCCCTGGCGGAGGCCAACGTGCACTAGAAACAGGTTTGACTTACTACCGGCAATGCGAACCAAGCTCCTGCTGCAGTCGTACAGGGACCGGATAGCCCTTAACAAAGGACCCCGTACTCCCGGAGCACCCCCCACAGGGCGCCTCGAGGGACAAAGTCAAACATCTTCTCCAGATCCACAAAACACGTGGACTGGTTGGGCGAACTCCCATGAACCCTCGAGCACCCAATGGAGGGTGTAGAACTGGTCCAGTGTGCCGCGAACAGGACGAAAACCACACTGCTCCTCCTAAGTCCCACAACATACAGAGACTTAAGGTACTCCGGACGGATTTCATCCACTCCAGAAGCCTTGCCACGGAGGAGCTTTCTGACCACCTCGGTGACTTTGCCCTGGGTGATGGATGAGTCTACCTCTGAGTCCCCAGTCTCTGCTTCCTCTTCGGAAGATGTGACGATGAGATTGAGGAGATCCTCGAAGTACTCCTTCCACAACCCGACAACATCCCCAGTCAGGGTCAACAGCTCCCCACCCGCAGTGTAGACAGTGTTGGTGGAGAGCTCGGTGGCAGCAATGAATATTCCTAAAAGCAGGTGGCTAGAGCATTGATCCAGCAGCCAAGGTCAATGAAAGTTTCCTGGAAGCTGAAAGTCTGCAGTCTCCTGTGGTTAAGTAGGGTTTTGCCAATGAGGAATCAGTCTGCATTTCTTCTGTCTGTTGGGGAGCAGGGAGGGTTCGATTTCCTTACGGTGGCACTCATGGTAGCACCCCAAAGGAAGCTCAGTATCCATACCTCCAGTAAAATGACAGAACACATATGCAGCCAGATTGTGATTGTCATGTGTTTCTGACCACAAACATATGGAATCATTGTAGTCACATACTGTCCACGATCAGAGCCAGACAGTCAAAAACAGCGCCTCAATACCAGCTGGGGCTTTGAAATTACGTAGCTGTGACAGGCTTCTCATTATTGATGTTTGAATGATAAACAGGATAAACAGGTGTGCCAGCCTGTACATGGCAACATGGACGTATCCTTCTTGTAGAATGCGGTGAGGATTTGGAAGAGATTTACCTTTCAGCTTGATCAACGTGTCACGGTTCTGCTGAGGCAGTCGATTCAGACTCTGAAGCTGAGAGAATCTGTGTGCAACTCCCCAGCTACGCTGCCACCTGCAGGACACAAGCACCACAAAAACACAGAGGTGAACGTGTAGTTGGTACCAACGTTAATGTAAAAGGCCAACAAAGGCCCTTTCGCAAAACCTGGTTTTTAATGGAAATGCACTGCGATCAGACAGGATGTTCTGTCCATGCACATGGACGAAGCCGGGTGTGGTGGACACCCCTGCCACCACCATACAGTGTTAGTCTTTTTTCATTAATTTCATACAACCCCAATTCCAATTAAGTTGGGATGTTGTGTAAAATGTAAATTAAAAACAGAATACAATGATTTGCAAATCCTCTTCAACCTATATTCAATTGAATACACCACAAAGACAAGATATTTAGTGTTCAAACTGCTCAACTTTATCGTTTCTGTGCAAATATTTGCTCATTTTGAAATGGATGCCTACAACACATTTCAAAAAAACTGGGACAGTGGTATGTTTACCACTGTGTTACATCACCTTTCCTTCTAACAACACTCAATAAGTGTTTGGGAACTGAGGACACTAATTGTTGAAGCTTTGTAGGTGGAATTCTTTCCCATTCTTGCTTGATGTACAACTTCAGCTGTTCTACAGTCTGGGGTCTCTGTTGTCGTATTTTGTGCTTCATAATGTGCCACACATTTTCAATGGGGGACAGGTCTGGACTGCAGGCAGGCCAGTCTAGTACCCGTATTCTTTTACTACGAAGCCACGTTGTTGTAACACGTGCAGAATGTGGCATGGCATTGTCTTGCTGAAATAAACAGGGACGTCCCTGAAAAAGATGTTGCTTGGATGGCAGCAAGTGTTGCTCCAAAACCTGTAGAATATCAATATTGTTCACTGTCAATCAAACTGTGCTTCATCTGGAACCATAAGGCATCCATGAGAAATAGAGTTTAAGGGCTGCTCTATCCTGATTAGGCCTTGTCAAGGTTTGGGTAAGCTTTAATCAGTGCTGCCCTGTAGGAATGTTGCCTTCCAGGGGTGGGCGGGGAAGACATCTGGGGGGGAGAGAAGATATACTGTTATACCGGTTCAAGCCTGTGTAACCACCCCTGCCACATTTTTCCATGTAATGTGGAGTTACATCAGGAAGGGCATCTTGTGTAAAACCTGTGCCAGTTCAACATGCAGATCCACCTCGGATTTGCTGTGGTGACCCGAGTGCTAAACATGGGAGCAGCTGAAGGGACTTAGTTTTTACTTGGTATATATTTAAGTCCACAGGTTACGGATCAACAATTGACTGAAAATACTGTTTGTTCTAAAAAGAACAAACAATATTTTGTTTGTTCAGACTCTCAAATTACAACTAACATGTTAGTTGTAATTTGAGAGTCTGCAGAACATGGCACTGGTGTTCCAGAAGCTTATAGTTCATGGAAGGCCTGTGCTTAGGTGGTTCCTGACCACCTGAACCAATTTTCTCTCAGCTGAGCGTGATAGCTTGGTTCTTTTTCAATCAGGTCATATCTCACCTGAGAGACTGTGCTGTTTCCTCACATCACCACATCCATCACTATGGAACCAGCTTGGGTCCTGGATGGCAACCAACCAGTCAGACAACCGGCCCATTCACACCTCCATAGCAATCATCTGCTACAGCCAGGTGAAGTGTTTGTCTGTCCTTGGTCTTCTCCAGTCGCTGGGATCCACTGAGGCACTGTTGTGTAATTGCTGGATCATGCCCAGACAAACGCGCCACATGGCCAAAATATTGTAGCTAATGTTTCCTCACATGGCAACTGATACTCCTCATCTGTATCTCCCAAAGTCACACAAAGTTGTTCCTGTGGTACTCAAGGATCCTGCAAAGAGACCTGGCACCAAAGACATCTAGTCACTGTTTTAGGGCACTGGTTTGCATTCAAGTCTCACAATAATACAGTCTGACAAAAAGCACCATGACCCCAGAGACTTGGAAAGATGCAAGTGTGGTTCGAAGTTTACCATTCTGGAGGATGATTTTTTTTTTTTTTCTAGTGTGGAGCTTTTTTGTTTAAGTCCAGTCTGAAGGTGATTCTGAAGCAGCTGTGGGGACACAGCATTTATGGTTTTGAGCCTTATTTAGTTGACAATAAACTTTGGAGGAAAACCTTCAGTCTGACAACAGTGATGATATTGGCAGAGTTCAGAACACAGAATGGTGATTCTAAAAAATAAATAAATAATGCAGGCAATTTCTGCATGGGTGGAGGTAATAAACTGGGTTTTTTGCCAGCTCTTTGGTCGTAATCAACTGATTAAAAAAAAAAAAAAAAAAAGTTTTGCTATCTGACATCAGAAAAAAGTGATGAGGAAGTGTGGATTGTTTTTTTCCTTTAGAAAAAAATTTCAAACCTAAAAAAATGACATGAGGAACTGAAAATTATTTTTAAAATAAATATTGTTTCCTTGTTGAATACATTTAATGTACTGTACATTAGTAGCATAACACGTTATTAGTAAATATTAAAACCATTCACAGAAGGAGTAAATAATATCTTACCTGTCCGTTTCAGTGAGATCATCTTTAAACTTGTCCACCTTTACAAAACGACATCAATATAATTTAATTCCTTCTGTCTAGGCTGAGAAAAGTCCGTTTGTCATGGTGCCACGTTCCAGCGCCAGTTGTAATCCGTTATTGTGGCTGATTGCTCAGTCTTTCTCTGTTAATGAGCGGCTTTGCACTGTAGTCTATATTTTGCCGGATACGCACCTAGCAATATTTGACCGGATCTCCTCGCTGATTGGCTAGTTCAAATGACGTCATCGTAGAGGGTATTTCAACATAGCGGTGCCCTCGGCATTGAGTGTTGGTGCTAATTTTTCATCTTTAAATGCCATTTTGGGTGCCATAAAGTCATTTCGGAACAGAAAATCACCTACTGGTGGAGGGATTCTCGGACGCTAAAAGCAGCTCAAAAATGTGCCATAGCTGTGCCTGAAATTATTTCCACCGGCACTTTTTGCTACGTGGTGGAAATAATTTCGGGCATGGTGGAAATAATTTTTGCAGTCTTGGTAATTTTCTGTGTCGGGCGGGGATGATAAACAACTTATTTTTTTTATTTGGCCTTAAATGGCCTTTTATGTAGCTAATATGATAAAACATTCAGAATGCCATGGTAAACAGAAATAATCTCTTAGCTTTATGATTTCCAAAACTTGCAAATTCAAGACAGAATTAAAAACGAAAATACAGAAGTCCACGTCGGCAAGTGTGTTTATTCTGTTTTTTTCCTCTGTCAGTGTCATGTCTGCAAAACCTTTGATCAGTCCACCCCTGAAAATAGTGAATGGTAAAATACGCCAATTTTCAATAATGAAAATCATCAATATCGAGTGACTATCATGAATGTGAAATAAGGAGATCTTAAACTCCGATCGCCTTGAAGTTCCCACCCGACCACGGCCGTTCCATCATGAATAAATTTAGACGGCCGGCAAAACAGTGCAACCCGCATATGGCAAAATGTCGTCCAGTTCAACTTTGAACTGGACATGATTTCATCTGTGATTTCATCACAGGTTCTGGTACCAATGATGCCATATGAATTAGCCAATCAGACAGGAGATCGGGCAAAATATCACTAGCTGTAAGTTTTCTGGGTCTGGCAAAATATACGCTGCCCCCCACACCCCAAAAATAGACTCCCAGTGCCTCATCTGCTCATAACGTCTCAGTCTGCAGGTGATCCCATGATCCACAAAACAATAAAATGTGAAAATACTGTTTTGTATCTGTGTCAAGTGGAGAAGCCACGGACAGCGTGCTTACACGCTCGTCAATATAAGTGTTCCACCTGCCATTCTACCAGCAAAAATTAAACACCCTGACACTGAAAACACGGTGCACCTCCAACCCAAACCACACAGTAGAAACAGGGTTGCCAGTGAACTGTAAATATCCATAAATTAATGGGGCTATTAAGATAATGAGCTAACGCCACTTCCTCCTCCTTCTTGTCCAATGTCAGCACGCTGGGAAGTTCCTGGTTTTTAGTGGCCCACAATTCAAAATCCGAATATTTATCTCTTCAAGGACTGCATGCCAGGAAAGGATAAATTTCAAAGTGTTGTTTAATTTTAGTCTTAAATATTCATGAAAACATGGCATTACATGTCACCTACACTTTAAGACTCCTTAAGCTCTTCCCAGGTGTCTCTTGATCTGAAAGACTAAGGACCCAGAGACATAAAGGTCACTGCCAAAATAAGTAAATGTGTCAAAAGGTTTGACACTTTCACTGCACACAGATACACTTCTGATGGCCAAGTCCAGAAGTCCAGGTAGTCACTGAAGGTGTGGATCTTAGTCTGGATCCAGGACAATCACAAACCCAGACACTCTGATTCACCAGTCAGCTTCTCAAGTGCTGCAATCATTGTCCATTTATTTCACAAAGATCTCTGGGGATTTCCCTGCTCTGAACTGATATCTCAACATCCACACTGGAGTTGTGGATGCCCGCTGGCCGACCTGCCATTGGTGCTGTAAGCTGCCGTTGTAGCTGCTAGCAATGGAGTCGTCAAGGCCCGCTGGTGCATCAAAAACATCTGATTCAGGATCACACCAAAATTTCTGACTGGGACACTGTGCTGAAGAAAAAAAAATATTGTCTTCAAACTTTCTAGGAGAGCATGTTTTTGCTTTCCATTCCTGTGTATGTACCCAAACAGATCCACAAACACTCTTCCCTGCTCACATTTTCAGATCAGACATGCCTCATGCATACCTTCCCTGGTTCTGGTTTTCTAGAGCACTGATGTTGCAGTCTGTGGAGGTATGCATGTGATGTGGTGGCCAGTGCTTGTCGTGGTCGAGGTGAGGGTCTGCGATTGGAGCTGTTGACAGAGCTGAGGGGTGTGGGAAGAACTGGTGAGTGTGCAGCCTCCCAGGGCTACCCTGTGGTGAGCCAGGCTGGTGTTTCCTGATAGCTGTGAAAGCACAACGAGCACCTATCGGTGCAAAGCCGGCACAATGTCCATGTTCCTCGGGCTGCCACATACCGACACCGCAATAAAGCTGTCTGTGCAATCACAGGACAGGCAGAGGTCGTACATGGGGTGTCCAGCAAGGCATGAGACAGTAACCCGGCCCTCATGCCTACCACCTTTGTTTTGAGTCAGGAGGATGATGGCACCTCCTTCTCCTGCTGCACCATCACGTGGTGGGAGCTGTAAATGTTCAAGATGTAGAGCTGCACTGCTGGGGCAGAGTGGCTGTATCTGCAAATAAAATTCACTTGCTGTATGAACTGATGTATCTGGAATCTACAGTTGTTTTAACGTGGTTCCAGCGGCGGTTTTTAATACAGGCCATGCGGGCTGTTGCCCTGGGCGGAATTTATGGAGGGCAGCACCGTGGAGCCAAGCACTTGAAAAAAAAAAAATCATGTCCACCGCAAAATGGTTTTCTTGTCACTGTGTGTAGAACTGGAAAATTCGCGACCCCTGTAGGCAGTTCCAGGCACCCCTGCTTGCTGCAGCAGGGGTGAAAGAAGGGGGAGGAGCGCGCTGCGTGCATACAGTTCACCTCTGGGTTTCTCTAATGGGAGGGACAAGTTTGGGGGGGTGGTTCATGGGCTAAAGTCTGTTACACCTCAACTTTCTTCCAAAGTCTGGGGTCCCCTACTGGAGCTGTTGCCCCTGCGACCCGAACCCGGAAAAGCAGTTGAAGATGAGTATGACTATGTCCTGTCGCACATGGAGAGGATTCAGCTTCATCCCGAGCTGGGCGCAGCCGAATTCTCTCCATGTGTGGCAGGAATCCGTAGACAGGCGCTCTCCTCCCGTCTGCTCCAGTTTGTCATACATCACACTGACAAAGTGAGGAACCTTGGGGTAATTTTTGATCTTACGTTGTCCTTTGACCTCCACATTAGAGACATATTACGAGGACTACTTTTTTCCACCTGTGAAATATAGTGAAGATTCGTCCCATCCTGTCTATGGCTGATGCTGAGACCCTGATACATGCATTCATTTCTTCTACACTCAACAAAAATATAAACGCAACACTTTTGGTTTTGCTCCCATTTTGTATGAGATGAACTCAAACATCTAAATCTTTTTCCACATACACAATATCACCATTTCCTTCAAATATTGTTCACAAACCAGTCTAAATCTGTAATAGTGAGCACTTCTCCTTTGCTGAGCTAATCCATCCCACCTCACAGGTGTGCCATATCAAGATGCTGATTAGTGCACAGGTGTGCCTTAGACTGTCCACAATAAAAGGCCACTCTGAAAGGTGCAGTTTTGTTTTATTGGGGGGGGGGGACTAGTGAGTATCTGATGTGACCACCATTTGCCTCATGCAGTGCAACACATCTCCTTCGCATAGAGTTGATCAGGTTGTCAACTGTGGCCTGTGGAATGTTGGTCCACTCTTCAATGGCTGTGCAAAGTTGCTGGATACTGGCAGGAACTGGTACACGCTGTCGTATACGCCGGTCCAGAGCATCCCAAACATGCTCAATGGATGACATGTCCGGTGAGTATGCCGGCCATGCAAGAACTGGGACATTTTCAGCTTCCAAGAATTGTATACAGATCCTTGCAACATGGGGCCGTGCATTATCCTGCTGCAACATGAGGTGATGTTCTTGGATGTATGGCACAACAATGGGCCTCAGGATCTCGTCACGGTATCTCTGTGCATTCAAAATGCCATCAATAAAATGCACCTGTGTTCTTCGTCCATAACAGACGCCTGCCCATACCATAAACCCACCGCCACCATGGGCCACTCGATCCACAACATTGACATCAGAAAACCGCTCACCCACACGACGCCACACACGCTGTCTGCCATCTGCCCTGGACAGTGTGAACCGGGATTCATCCGTGAAGAGTACACCTCTCCAACGTGCCAAATGGCAGCGAATGTGAGCATTTGCCCACTCAAGTCGGTTACGACGACGAACTGGAGTCAGGTCGAGACCCCGATGAGGACTACGAGCATGCAGATGAGCTTCCCTGAGACGGTTTCTGACAGTTTGTGCAGAAATTCTTTGGTTATGCAAACCGATTGTTTTAGCAGCTGTCCGAGTGGCTGGTCTCAGACGATCTTGGAGGTGAACATGCTGGATGTGGAGGTCCTGGGCTGGTGTGGTTACACGTGGTCTGCGGTTGTGAGGCTGGTTGGATGTACTGCCAAATTCTCTGAAACGCCTTTGGAGACGGCTTATGGTAGAGAAATGAACATTCAATACACGAGCAACAGCTCTGGTTGACATTCCTGCTGTCAGCATGCCAATTGCACACTCCCTCAAATCTTGCGACATCTGTGGCATTGTGCTGTGTGATAAAACTGCACCTTTCAGAGTGGCCTTTTATTGTGGGCAGTCTAAGGCACACCTGTGCACTAATCATGGTGTCTAATCAGCATCTTGATATGGCACACCTGTGAGGTGGGATGGATTATCTCAGCAAAGGAGAAGTGCTCACTATCACAGATTTAGACTGGTTTGTGAACAATATTTGAGGGAAATGGTGATATTGTGTATGTGGAAAAAGTTTTAGATCTTTGAGTTCATCTCATACAAAATGGGAGCAAAACCAAAAGTGTTGCGTTTATATTTTTGTTGAGTGTCTATATATATATATATATATATATATATATATATATATATATATATATATATATATATATATATATATATATATATATATATATATATATGATATGATATCCGCAACTGACGGGGATTTGTGACTTGGCAGCGCACTGGGACAGTGTGTAAAACAGATATATATCATGCCCATCATGTCCACATCACAAACTAAAATATGTTGTAGCAATTGCATACAAACTGGTCACGAATAAAGCGTTTTTATTACATCTGCTTTGCAGCTGATTTGCGGACAATCTGTGAATGCATAACAAACACGTCACGTAAACCCAAAGTACTATATGTGTGGCAGAAAGCTACATACCTGCCAGTCAGTGCCGGTCCGGCTGTATCAATCCACAAAGACGTAATAGCTGCTGCAATCGGGTCTCCTCCAGGACTTTTATTTAACACCAACAAAAGGAAGAGTTGCTGTTTAGCCACAACTCACGCTGAAGTCTGTTTTCTGTGACACTCTCAAAAAAAAAAAAAAAAAAAAAAAAACACCGTCTCACACCCGAGCGGCTTCCCCCCTCCCGCATCCCAAACTCATGAACAGTTAACCCTCGCATGACAAAATGAACATTAACTCTGTGATCAACTTGTCCAAGTCCAGCAAATGTTCCAGAGCCTGTATTGTTGGTGTGAATAGTGATGCCGAAAGGCCCGAGTGAGCTTATTTTATGACCACAATGCAGATGCCGTTCACGCGCAACACGTGCGCGATGCATTCATAAGACACCCGTAATAATCTCAATGTGTGGGATCAGTTTCCTCACTACATGCGTTATATAACCATGATTGTTCATCATATATTCGCTATACATTATTATTAGATCCGTAATTCATACTAGGACATTTGTCATTTTTGGCCATTTTTGTTGCGGACGACAACGAACGCCATAATTTGTGTACTCAATTCATGTGCAATTGATCCTCTTCTCAGTGGGACAGGGCCCTTACAGAAAGAGAAACGGATATGAGCTCTCTTTTAAAAAGGAGTGCCCCGCTCTTAAAATGCTAATCAAAGCCCAGCGAGGCAGCGGCAGCACATCTTGAAGATGTGCAGGCCGGAGCTTCTGAAAACTTTATCCGAGATTGCTTTGCATATATTAAAGGGGAATATCGCCTTGAGCGACTCTCAATTCCGCACCTTAAAAAAAACGAAGGAGTTTTATGTCTTCTCACAGACAGAAAAACTAGCTACAAAAGGAAGCGCGGAGCGCTGATTCAGACGGCGGCTTTCTCCTGTCTCTGCTAGCCGCTTTCCCGGCCCGCTATAACGAGTCTAATACTGCCCAGAGAATAATGGCTTTCAAAGCTGCGCAAAAGATGTTTTTACTGACTCCTCAACAGCTGCATCAACTCGGCCATTCCTCCCCGCAACCGTTGAGCAGAAATAACATCAGACAGATGGCTGAAAATGATCTAGACTTGCAAATGCGGGCCTTGCTGGAGGGACGCAGTCACTCCTCTTATGAAAAAATGAAAAAGTATGAGGCTTTGCTGCAGCGCAATTTAAGACTGATCAAACAGGCGATGAATATTTAAAGGCATCATCAGGAGAGCGTCATAAGACGGGGGTTACATTTTCACACAAAAAAACGCATTCCAAAAATCAAGGTCAACACAAGCTGTGACAATTTTTAAATTTATGGAAAGGTCCAGCTAACTGGTTATAGGTGGCGTTGCATCTATTCTTAAAGCAGTAAAGATATCTTTTCACAAAATCAGAAACCAGATCATCGTTCATAATGACATTTTCGCTGTATAAAGACAAGACATCTTGGTACGACATCCCAGTAGCTCTGTTATACAGATAATACAGACAGTGTTGCCCGCATACGTCCGATAGTTCGTGCTGAAGCTGTTTGTTGTGATACAAAATGTTTTTAATCCCGGGTTGATTGTCCAGATATTGCAGGATGCTTTTAGGATAGTATTCAAAGTCAGGGCTAAGGCCAAATGAGTCAAGTTCTGAACTTGACTCAACTTCAACTTTTTATGACTTTGAAACGTATGTCTATAATAACGGGGAACACGTGCCATTTTAAGTCAGCGCTGTAACAAAGACGGGTGATTTTTGGAGCGCATGGGGGACAAACTGCGTAGCCCACTTCTTTAAACATTTTAGAATGAGAAAATTCAAAGAATATGTGTTCATCACTCACAACTCAAAAGGTTTTGACGGCTATCTGCTTCTAAAGTATTTAGTCCAGCAGGGCGTAACCCCCGCTGTGATTATGACCGGGAGTAAACTTACTCATGACAGACGCCGCCTTTAAACAGAAATATATAGATTTGTTATCTTTCCTTACAATGCGCTTATCTCAGATGCCTAAAGCTATGAGAATCCGGCTGAAAGACGAAATTGTCCGCAAAGGTTACTTTCCGCACCTGTTCAGTTCAGAAAAAAAATCTGAACTATGTCGGGCCATACCCTGACTCGGCGGCTTACGGGGTCGCAAATATGTCAGAGGGAGAAAGAGAGGAATTTAACGCGTGGTACGTGAGCAAAAAAAAAACGCAATTTTCGATTTTAAAGCCAAGGCTGTTATGTATTGTGATAACGATACAAAAATCCTGGCTGCAGCCTGCTCCAAATTTATGGCTGAATTCATCGCTGAAACACGTGTGGATCGTTTTAGCTGTGTCACAATCGCCTCGGCGTGTATGAAAGTCTTCCAAGCTAACTTTCTCGCTCCAAAAACGCTGGCGATCCCCTCCGCCGACAATTATAGAACGATGCATAAAAACTATTCGGACGTGGCCGTGCAGTGGTTAGAATGGGTTGCTGAGACGCAAAACATTACCATCGATCACGCTCTAAACAGGAGCGAGAAAAAAATAGGAAGTTATTATGTTGACGGGTATGCTCAGATTGATGGGCGGATAAAAGTGTGGGAGTTTCTCGGGTGTTTTTACCACGGGTGTGCAACGTGTTTTACACAGCACGAAATAAACCCTCTCACAAACATCTCATCTGGAGAGCTCCACGCAGCATGTCAGAAAAAAATAGCCTTTCTGCGGGTTATGCCGGCGTCACCCTCACCGTGATTTGGGAGCATCAGTGGCTTGAAATGAGGCTGAGGGATGAGAGCGTTCGCTGTTTCCTCAGCCGCAGGGGGTTACCGCCGCCCCTCGAGCCTCGCGACGCTTTATACGGCGGTCGGACTTGCGCGTCCCGGCTGAGGTACATGCCTAAGCAAGATGAGAGGGTCTATTACGTCGATGTGACCTTGCTGTATCCTTACGTTAACGTAAATTTCACATATCCCACAGGGCATCCGGAAATTATCGAGAGAAATTTCCGAGACCCCAGGACTTATTTCGGCCTCAAAGCCGTCGTGTATCCGCCCCGGGGGCTAAAATTCCCCGTCTTCCTACACAGAACTCCTCACGGTAAACTGGTGTTTACTCTGTGTCACACCTGCGCCAATGAAAATAATCAAGCGGGAGCGTGCACACACAGTCAGCAGCAGAGAGCTCTGTCTGGGACTTGGACGACCCCGGAATTCCACAAAGCTCTGGATACAGGCTACATTGTAGCTCAGATTTTTGAAGTCTGACTGACATTTTGAGGAAAAGTGATAAAATCTTTGAGGGGTACATAAACACCTTCTTAAAACAAGCACGAAGCCTCCGGTTTCCCTCCCGAATTTGATAAAGACCCCGAGAGCAGAGAAAAATATATCACGGACTACTGGCTGAATCAGAAGATTCGTTTAGACCCAGAAAAAAAAAATCAGTCACAATCAGGCAAAACGACAGATGGATAGATAGACAGATCTGCCTCAACTCCTTCTGGGGGAAATTCGCCCAGAGGTCAAATCTGACGCAGACTGCGCTCGTTAAAAACGCTGACGATCTGTTCAGGTATCTGTTTTCTGAAGAGTACGAGGTCACATATCTAACATTCCTCAGCAGTCAGGTGGCTATGGTTCAATGGAGGAACGGCCCGCGGTACGTCAGCCGACCGGGTAAAGCCGTCAATATTTTCATCGCAGCGTTTACAACGGTGTACGCGCGTTTGACCTTGTACGGTTTTATGGAGGCTGTGGCAAATCCTGACAGGATTCTGTATTAATTAATTACCGGTAGGCAACCTACAAACGTTAAACATCAACTATCAGACGGGGCTAGGGCAGGGGCATAGTGACGTAGTTGATTCTGATTGGCTGACAGGGCCATAAATCAGTTTTTGACATAAGGCGTCTCAGCTTACTCTCTGGTGTGACGTGCAAAGCAACATAGTGACTTCTGAAATCTGTGATCAAAATAGTGCAAAAAGAAAAGCTTTGAAGTGCAAAGTAAGTGAGTGACTTCTGAAAAATGTGACCAAAGTACTGCAAAAGGGAACGTTGTGAAGTGGAACGCAACTGAGTGACTTATGAAAACTGGGACAAAAATACTGCAAAAGGAAACAGTATGAATTGCAAGGCAACATAGTGACTTCTGAAATCTCTGATCAAAATACTGCAATAAGTTTGAAGTGCAAAGTAACTGAGTGACGTCTGAAAATTGTCAAAGTACAGCAAAAGGAAACAGTATGAATTGCGAGGCAACATAGCGACTTCTGAAATCTGTGATCAAAATACCTCAAAAAGAAAAGCATTGAACTGCAAAGTAACTGAGTGACTTCTGAAAATTGTCACGAAAGTACAGCAAAAGGAACCGGTGTGACGTGCAAAGCAACATAGTGACTTCTGAAATCTCTTATCAAAATACTGCAAAAAAGGTTTGAACTGCAAAGTAACTGACCTCTGAAAACTGTCACCAAAGTACAGCAAAAGGAAACGGTGTGAAGTGCAAATTAACTGACTTCTGAAAACTGTGACCAAAGTACAGCAAAAGGAAACGGTGCAAAGTAACTGACTTCTGAAATCTCTGATCAAAATAGTACAAAAAGAAAAGGTTTGAAGTGCAAAGTAACTGAGTGACTTCTAAAAAATGGGACCAAAGTGCTGCAAAGGGAAACAGTATGAATTGCAAGGCAAAATAGTAACTTCTGAAATCTGTGATCAAAATAGTGCAAAAAGAAAAGCTTTGAAGTGCAAAGTACGTGACTTCTGAAAACTGTGACCAAAGTACAGCAAAAGGAAACGTTGTGAAGTGGAACACAACTGAGTGACTTATGAAAACTGGGACAAAAATACTGCAAAACGAAATGGTCTGAAGGGCAAAGTCACTGACTGACTTCTGAAAACTATCACCAAAGTACTGCAAAAGGAAACGTTGTGCAGTGGAATGCAACTGCGTGACTTCTGAAAACTGTCACCAAAGTACTGCAAAAGTGAACGTTGTGCAGTGGAATGCAACTGCGTGACTTATGAAAACTGTCACCAAAGTACTGCAAAACGAAATGGTCTGAAGGGCAAAGTCACTGACTGACTTCTGAAAACTATCACCAAAGTACTGCAAAAGGAAACGTTGTGAAGTGGAACACAACTGCGTGACTTCTGAAAACTGTTACCAAAGTACTGCAAAAGTGAACGTTGTGCAGTGGAATGCAACTGAGTGACTTATGAAAACTGGGACAAAAATACTGCAAAAGTAAAAGGTTTGTACTGCAAAGAAACTGAGTGACTTCTGAAAACTGTCACCAAAGTACAGCAAAAGGGAACATTGTGAAGTGGAACGCAAATGAATGACTTATGAAAACTGGAACAAAAGTACTGCAAAAGGAAACGGTCTGAAGTGCAAAGTAACTGAGTGACCTCTGAAAATTGTCACCAAAGTACAGCAAAACGAAACAGTATGAATTGTGAGGCAACATAGCGACTTCTGAAATCTGTGATCAAAATCCATCAAAAAGAAAAGCATTGAACTGCAACGTAACTGAGTGACTTCTGAAATATGGGACCAAAGTGCTGCAAAAGGAAACAGTATGAATTGCAAGTCAACATTGTGACTTTTGAAATCGGTGATCAAAATTCTGCAAAAAGAAAAGCTTTGAAGTGCAAAGTAACTGAGTGACTTCTGAAATCTCTGATCAAAATACTGCAAAAAGAAAAGCTTTGAGGTGCAAAGTAACTGAGTGACTTCTGAAAACTGTCACGAAAGTACAGCAAAAGGAAAAGTTTTGAAGTGCAAAGTAACTGAGTGACTTCTGAAAACTGTGACCAAAGTACAGCAAAAGGAAAAAGCTTTGATGTGCAAAGAAACTGAGTGACCCCTGAAAATTGTCACCAAAGTACAGCAAAAGGAAATGTTGTGAAGTGGAACGCAAATGAGTGACATGAAAACTGGGACAAAAGTAATGCAAAAGGAAACGCTCTGAAGTGCAAAGTAACTGAGTGACTTCTGAAAACTGGAACCAAAGTGCTGCAAAAGGAAAAATTGCAAGGCAACATAGTGATGTCTGAAATCTCTGATCAAAATACTGCAAAAAGCTTTGAAGTGCAAAGTAACTGAGTGACCCCTGAAAATTGTCACGAAAGTACAGCAAAAGGAAACATTGTGAAGTGCAAATAAACAGCGTTACTTCTGAAAACTGTGAGCCAAGTACAGCAAAAGGAAACACTGAAGTGCAAAGGAAAAGAGTGACGTCTGAAAACTGTGAGGCAAGTACAGCAAAAGGAAACATTGTGAAGTGCAAAGCAACTGAGTAACTTCTGAAAAGTGGGACGCAAGTACAGCAAAAGGAAACATTGTGAAGTGCAAAGGAACAGAGTGACTTCTGAAAACTGTGAGCCAAGTACAGCAAAAGGAAACATTGTGAAATGCAAATCAACACAGTGACTTCTGAACACTTATACCAAAATACAGCAAAAGGAAACATTGTGAAGTGCAAAGGAACAGAGTGACTTCTGAACACTGATCCCAAAGTACAGCAAAAGGAAACATTGTGAAGTCCAAAGCAACAGAGTGACTTCTGAAAACTGGGACCAAAAGACAGCAAAAGGAAACATTGAGACTTGCAAAGCAACAGAGTTACTTCTGAAAACTTAGCCAAGTACAACTAAAGGAAACATTGTGAAGTCCAAAGCAACTGAGTTACTTCTGAAAACTGGGACCAAAGTACAGCAAAAAGAAACATTAAGTGCAAAGCAACAGAGTTACTTTTGAAAACTGTGAGCCAAGTACAGCAAAAGGAAACATTGCGAAATGCAAATCAACACAGTGACTTCTGAACACTTATACCAAAGTAAAGCAAAAGGAAACATTGTGAAGTGCAAAGCAACAGAGTTACTTCTGAAAACTGTGAGCCAAGGACAACAAAAGGAAACATTGTGAAGTGCAAAGCAACAGAGTGACTTCTGAAAACTGTGACCAAAGTACATCAAAAGGAAACATTGTGGAGTGATGTCACTACATATTCAGTTCCTGATTGGTCATCACGGCGCGAAAAGATGAAAAAGTTCACATTTTTCAGCTTGGGGAGGAAGGCTACACCACGTGACGCCACGCAATATCGCAACACAAATGCGCCAATCGCTCAAAACTGCTTCATTCGCGTCACTTCATTCGCGTCCATCGCGTCCTTACATATGGATTACATGTCAACCTGTTGCTGATGTCGCTCGCGTTGCTCCTGGTGTGAACGCAGCATAAAGCAACTGAGAGACTTCTATAAACTGTGACCAAAGTACAGCAAAAGGAAAAGGTGTGAAGTGCAAAGCAAGTGGGTGACTTCTGAAAACTGGGACAAAAGTACAGCAAAAGGAAAAGGGTTGAAGTGCAAAGCAAATGAGTGACATCTGAAAACTGTGACCAAAGTACTGCAAAAGGAAACGTTGTGAAATGTAAAGCAAGTGAGTGACTTCTGAAAACTGCGACCAAAGAACTGCAAAAGGAAAAAGTCTGAAGTGGAAAGCAAATGAGTGACTACTGAAAATTGTGACCAAGGTACAGCAAAAGGAAAAGGTGTGAAGTGCAAAGTAACTGAGTGACTTCTAAAAACTGGGACCAAAGTGCTGCAAAAGGAAACCATAGGAAGTGCAAAGCAACTGAGTGAGTTCTGAAAACTGGCAGCAAAGTACTGCAAAAGGAAATGGTGTCAAGTGCAAAGCAACAGAGTGACTTCTGTAAACTGTGAACAAAGTCCTGCAAAAGCAAATGGTGTGAAGTGCAAAGCAACTGAGTGACTTCTAAAAACTGGGATCAAAATACTGCAAAAGAAAATGGTTTGAAGTGCAAATCAAATGAGTGATTTCTGAAAAATGTGACCAAAGTACTGCAAAAGGAAACGTTGCGAAGTGTAAAGCAACTGAGTGACTTCTGAAAACTGTCACCAAAGTACAGCAAAAGGAATCGGTGTGAAGTGCAAAACAACTGAGAGACTTCTGAAAAATGTGACCAAAATAATGCAAAATGAAACAGTGTGAAGTCCAACGCAACATTGTGACTTCTGTAAACTGTGACCAAAGTGCTGCAAAAGGAAACAGACTGAAATGCAAAGTAACATAGTGACTTCTGTAAACTGTGACCAAAGTACTGCAAAAGGAAACGGATTGAACTGGAAAGAAACAAAGTGACTTCTGAAAACTAGGACCAAATGACTGCAAAAGGAAACGGTGTGAAGTGCAACGCATCTGAGTGAATTTGGAAAACTGTGACCAAAGTACTGCAAAATGAAACGGTGTGAAGTGCAACGCAACATAGTGACTTCTGTAAACTGTGACCAAAGAACTGCAAAAGGAAAAGGTGTGAAGTGCAAAGCAGCATGGTGACTTCTGTACACTGTGACCAAAGTACTGCAAAAGGAAACACTTGAAGTGCAAAGAAACAAAGTGACTTCTGTAAACTGTGACAAAAGTACAGCAAAAGGAAACATGGGAAGTGCAAAGCAACTGATTAACTTATGTAAACTGTGACCGAAGAACTGCAAAAGGAAATGGTGCGAAGTGCAAAGCAACTGAGTGACGTCTGTAAACTGTGACCAATATACTGCAAAAGGAATCGGTGTGAAGGGCAAAGCAACTGAGTGACGTCTGTAAACTGTGACCAACATACTGCAAAAGGAAACGGTATGAAGTGCAAAGCAACTGAGTGACTTCTGAAAACTGTGACCATAGTATTGGAAAAGGAAACGGTGTGAAGTGCAAAGCAACAGAGTGACTTCTGTAAACTGTGAACAAAGTCCTGCAAAAGCAAACAGTGTGAAGTGCAAAGCAACTGAGTGACTTCTAAAAACTGTGACCAAAGTACTGCAAACGGAAACGGTGTGAAGTGTAAAGCAACTCATTTTAATAAATGTATTAGTTTAAGAAACAATGCACAATGAATATCAGAAAGAAAGTGATGTGACAGTGAAAAACAGATTATCAGGACAATTTCTCTTCCTATTTCTAAACTTTTAGGCTTTTGCAAAGTGAACAATCAAATTAACCAAACATCTATTTTTTTTAAGCTCAAAATAGCCACTGTGGACACAGGACCCAAAATAATACCTTCTGAAAGTCTCATCATCTCATCTTCAACCGCTTTTCCGGGTTCGGGTTGCGGGGCAACAACTCCAGGAGGGGAACCCAGACTTCCCTTCCCTTCTGAAAGTCCAGAACACAAAATAGAATTGATGAATTAACCAACACCAAGTTAATTTACAAAATTAGAGTCAGTTTTTCAAATATTTATGCTTTTAAGAAATTTGATGCGCAATGATCGTCAAGAATGAAAGTGATGAAAAACAGTTTTAGGACTAAGAAGCTAGGCTTTGGAAACAGCGCAATTACAGTGGGGTCCTCGTAGGACTTTTTCCTACACAGGCCCTAATAAACAGCGCAATTACAATAGGGTCCTCGTAGGACTTTTTCCTACTCAGGCCCTAATAATAATAATAATAATAATAATAATAATAATGAACAGCGCAATTACAATAGGGTCCTCGTAGGACTTTTTCCTACTCGGGCCCTAATAATAATAAATAATAATAATAAACAGCGCAATTACAATAGGGTCCTCGTAGGACTTTTTCCTACTTGGGCCCTAATAATAATAATAATAATAATAATGATAATAAACAGCACAATTACAATAGGGTCCTCGTAGGACTTTTTCCTACTTAGGCCCTAATAATAATAAACAGCGCAATTACAATAGGGTCCTAGTAGGACTTTTTCCTACTCGGGCACTAATAATAATAATAATAATAACAATAATAAACAGTGCAATCACAATAGGGTCCTCGTAGGACTTTTTCCTACTCGGGCCCTAATAATAACAATAAATAATAATAAACAGCGCAATTACAATCGGGTCCTCGTAGGACTTTTTCCTACTCAGGCCCTAATTACCAACACCAAGTCAGTTTAACAATTATGAGTTTAAGAAACTTAATAAACAATGAATATCAGAAAGAACCTGATGTGACAGTGAAAAAAAACATCAGGGCAAGACTCCTTCTCATTTCTAAACTTTTATGCTTTGTAAACTGAATAACATCACATTAAAGTCGTTTTCTCAGCTCATAACTGCTGCTTTGATCACATGAGCCGAAATACTTTTGGAAAGTACAGAATGTAAAATAGAATTGATGAAATAACTAAAACCAAGTTAAACTGGGAGTGCAAGCAGTCATATATGGGCCCTTGTGTCTGCACCACCGCCTCCCTGGGCCAGCGTGTCTCCTTGTGACCAGGTGTGGGCAGGTGTGCACAGGGGCCGACCCTCCTCACACAGTTCAAGTTTCAATCAAATCAGACAATGCATGAAGGAGTTATGGCATGTTGATGCGTCATCCACTCAGGGGCGCTTAGAGCACAAATAGAGGGGTCAGGTGCATAAGGGGCATAAACTCATCACACAGTTTCCAGCAAATCAGACAAAGCTTGGAGTTATGAGAAGTTGATGGTTCATCCACTAGGGGGCACACAGAGCATAAACAGAAGGGCCAGGTGTGTTCAGGGGCCAACCCTCATCACACATGTGAAATTTCAAGTCAATCAGGCAATACATGGAGTTATGAGAAGTTGATGGTTCATCCACGAGGGGGCCTTCAAAGCACAGAGAGGCCAGGTGTGTTCAGAGTCCAACCCTCATCACACATGTGAAGTTTCAAGTCAATTAGGCAAAGCATAAAAGAGTTACCATGACTTGATGTTCCATGGCTAAGGGTCAAAATGGCGGCGCCATAGCAGCCACACCCTTTGATATAGAGAAAAGCTTTTGATAACTTTTGATCAGTATAGTCTCTGGATGATCTGAAAGAAATATGAAATGCATTGGACAAAATCCCGAGGAAAAGTTCGTTCAAATACAACGTTTGAAAATCACGACAAAATGACAGGAAAGTTCAAAATGGCCAACTTCCTGTTTGGAGGAGACCAACGGTGCAAGAGACTTTTTTGTATGTCTATGCAAGTCAAACATGTATACAATTTTGATCTCCCTTCTCCAAAAAAAAAAAACAAAAAAAAAAAAAAACCCTATGGGGAGAGGATTTTGAAAGTTGCAAGGGGGGGTACTATTGAGGCATTTTGCCCCGCCCATGGGTGACGCACCTATGGGCATCACCCATGGTGACGCCCATAGGTGCGTCACCATGTCACTCAGTTCCTGCGTCTATCTGTCCCTCAGTTCCTGCGACTACAAAAACACACCATTTATTAGGTAATCCTAATAGTAGCTCAACAAAAACGCAAGTACACAAAACAGGAAAAAAAATGTAACGGTAACTAAAAATCAACTACATTTTAGTGAAATAATTTGCTTGTAAAGTGGCTCCGTAAGCTCAATTTCAATAGCATCCTCATTGTTGTTTGTGTTATTTTATGGTTTTGTGTTTTTATTGTATTTTTTAAATTTTTAATACAATTTTCTCTGTTTTTATTATGCTGTGAAGCACCTTGAGGCGATTTCATCATGAACTGGTGCTATATAAATTAATAAATTGGATTTAATTTGATTTGACAAGATGAGGGACCAGTACCTGGAACTAAAGGCCATGGGGTTGATAATGTTAATATTACATTCTGATAATACTTTCTTTTTTGGGGGAAAAAAGTTTAATCTATCTCTGTGTGTGTGTGTGTGTGTGTGTGTGTGTGTGTGTGTGTGTGTGTGTGTGTGTGTGTGTGTGTGTGTTTCTGTAGGCAGGTGTGTGTGCAACTGAACTGTGGTCATATTATATCCCACAGAAGATGGGCAGGCTAATGCACGTTTTTTCTGTCATTGTAATAAAACAGACTCCAAATCTGCATATATAGAATGAAAGGGACAGCACTAAATACATGCAGTTATTTTTAGCATTTGCGTAATTAATTTGCCATGAATGCAGCAAGTCAGGGGAGACTAGGTAAATCCATCTGATTTTCTTGCAGCAGAAGCAAGCTGCCCTGCTCCTGTCGTGTGTGCCATCGTAGCAGCAGCCGTGCGCTCGTCCTTGTCCCCCTCCCTCGCTTTCTCCCTCCCGCTGTGTGTCCCGTGGCTGCTTGTTGACATTCATTCAGATTATGTTTTAGTTATTTTGCCATTAAAACCGGTGTGGGTTTATCATGTCTTTCCCTTTTAAACTGTGAAGTTTGTATGTCCTCAGTGCTCATATTAACAAGTTTCCTGTGTGCGCGTTAAGATTGTTTTCGAGCTCACCACTCTTCTCAAAGAATTTGGTTAGCAGCTGTTTTTTGTCCCGTTTTGGATGTGTGTGTATGACAGCGTGCCACCTGTGTGCCTGGGCTAAACCACTGTACAACTGTGCAGGGGTGGGAAGGGCCCTCAGAGATCTTTTAATATTATTGCTAGAGCAGAATTAAGTTTTGCAACATTTATGCATTCATTCGAATTATATTCTTTTACAACATGAATTGTATGGACATTAATAACATCCAACACAAAAATGTATTTAATGCCAGTTTTTTGTGGGGGCACCCATGCTCTGGGCCCTGGGTCCGGAGAAACATGGCAGCCAAGTCACGTGATAGGTTGTCAAAAGTCTTAGTCTGTCTCTTCAAACAGTACTCTATCACTTCAAGAGCTTTGTTAAGTCTCAGCCAATAATCATAAGGGTGTTTGTCAGAATGGGGTACAGTGGCACAAAAGTCAGCTAAAGGCAAGCAAGAAGACAGTGTCTCACTAAAATGTTTTGGTATCTCAAAAATGGGCTCAGGTCCATCAGTCAGAGTTAAAGCTGGCTTACTCCGTATGCCCACTTTAACCACTTCACGTGCCCTCCCCACAAGCTTAGACAGCACTTCCTCAGCTTGTTCAGTGACCAGGATGCCCTTCTTTTTTTAAATAGGACAACATCAAAACCTCCCACTCTTGAACTGAAAGGTACCCTTTAAAACTCACAGGTTCCTCATAAAATAAATGCACACACAAAATAACTGTCAAAACACTCCGGCAAAAACTACAGCGCATTCACACATCAAACCACACACAAACTTATTACTATAGTAGTTAATGGCCAAAAACAGCCCCAAACTTTATCAACCCATTACCACCTATGCATGCAATATGTAATAAAATTTATTTTTTGGAAATTCAATTGTACCACCCACACAGGAGAGAAGCAATTTATGAAAAAGTGTAATTTCAGTACTTCCACAATAGTATGGCCCCAGACACCCCTAGGTGACACGTGCCATTGGCGTATGTATCACCAAGCGTGCCGAAACGTGGCGCTTCGGCACGCTTCACCCGACTCGCGCCTTGATCTGTACAAAACATTAACGTGTGACAGGACTGCTCATTTATAGAGCAGTTTTCTGAAGAAAAATCATTGGAAATGTTTTTTTGTTGTTGTTTGTTACCTCAAAATTTCTGATTACTGTTAAAAAAAAGTTTAGAACACTTGTAATTAAAATAGGTAAATAAATCAATAAATGGTTCTTTAGAAGCCTTTCATCTGTAAATTAAAACCACCTGTTATTTCAGATTAGATAATTTCTTGTTTAACATAAGGAACCTCAGACATTTATTTTTTTAGACAAATAAAATAACATGGAAACTTGTATATTTTTTGAAGTCTGGTAGATTATTTATATCTTATTTCAACCACAAAAACAAATACTAAATAAATACAAATGTTTATTATAAATGCAAAAGGAAATAATTTAACAAAGACTGCAGTGAACCTCATGATGTTTTATATATATAGTCATTTAAACTTGTAATTTTGTCAAAATATGTAATTGCCTTTAATGTTGTTATCAGGACAGTCATTTCTAAAATATGAATTTGAGCACAATAAGTGGAAAGCTTCTACTTGTGCAAATGTCTTTTGACTTTGATTCGTGGGCATTTTTAATGATCCGTTCATTTATTGTTAAAATATAAAATGAAACAGCTTTTTTTAAAAATAATAAAATAGTTGCTGTTTAAAGAGCCTTTTATTTAGAAGCAGTTGATGTTCTGCTGGATTCTCAGGACCAGATGAAGGTCTCTTCTGCAGCTTTGAACTCTGAATGGTATTGCTGAAAAGCAGATGTTTTCTTTTGACTGGACTTCGTGGTGTTAAGCTCATCAATGGAAGTTTGGTTGTCTGCACAGCAAATGTTCCCGATTGGGACAAATAAAAATATTTCTTTAAATATAAAGAAACACTAATATATATATATATATATATATATATATATATATATATATATATATATATATATGGGGGCGGCAAAAAACGATGGGAAAAAAACGCCCGAAAATATAAGTTATTTAAAGTTGAGCTTTTGTGGTGTCTGAAAAAAGCTGTAGCTTTATTTGGTAAAAATAAAAAAGACTGAACCATTTAGAAATTAAAGTGTTCACTCAGATCAACTGTGCTAAAAGGCTAAGCTAATGTTAGCCGATCATTAAACTCACAGTTCAGTAAACGGCACATTTTATTTTTACATTATTCTCACCTCAGTAAAGCTGCAGAACTAAGGGCCCTGTCCCACAGGCGTTTAGGAGGATTTGCGCATGAAATGAGGAGACAAAAGCTGAGCGACCGCAACAAAGGTGGGCGGCAATGACAAATGTCCCGGGGTGGATCAGCGAATACATGAGGAGGAAAAGCGGATAGGGAACAGAAGCGAAGGCAACCACGGAGGCGCCCCCATGAGGGGCACAGCGGCCGTGATGCATTCGCTTCATCCGTGCCCCTCTGTCTGCATGCGAGACATACCATTTGCGACCGTGATGTGGCCGTGCTGGGCAAGCGTCATATCTGTTTTGCACGCTGTCCCAGTCCGCCTCCAAGACGCGCCAACACGCCGGTTGCGGATATCAGCAGATGCCAGGGGATATGCGGCGCGTTGGTTGTGTATGTCCTGCGTATGTCTTCAGTATGGGTTCAGGCAGTGATGTGGCTCAAAATTCCTGGCTGCGGACATGCGTGCATCTGCGGATGATCACGAACGTGTTTGGATGGCGGCCGACTCATACAGGAATGTTACACGGTTATTGAGGTTGTTTGGCGGATGTGGGCCACTTTTGTGCACATTCCATCCGTAAATCCGCCTAAACGCCAGTGGGACAGGGCCCTAAACTCCGTTGGGCAAACTGGGACTTCGCATATATCCACAAAGTGGGAGATGTCGGACTGAGTGGGTGTGCTCCATTACCCTGGTGGCCTGGATCGCTCTGCACAGTGATGATGCCTGAACGCCGTCCTCTCCGTGCGGGTACGCCCGCTGTCGCGGTTCGATCGATATCCCACCAAGTCGTCAGTCCTCCCTCGGTCGGCGTCACTCCAAAAAGTAGCTGAAAAAAAGCTTCTCCCAGCAGGGTGATGGGAGAATCGTTCTAGTGCTGTTTTTTAAAGGTTTTTTTTGTTGTTCAGGTGATGCAAATTCAAGATGGCGATCGCTGAAGTTTTTTCAGGTTGTGGAAACAGCCAGAGTGTGACGTGGCCGCAATCTCTGTCCCCCCCACTTTTTTTTTTTCTAAACCCCTTGCCGCTTCCGAAGCGACGCGTCTGACGTCACGACGCATTGAAAACGCACCGCCCTCTGCCGCACTGACAAGCGCAACCCTCAGCCTATCAAATCGCTTGATCACAGACACACGCCATATCCGTTTGTTTTAAAATTAATTACTTTAGTTAATTAATTTGATTTATTTGTTAAATACGTGATATTATTGAATAACTAATATTTTGCTATATTTTCCATTATTTCTTTTTCTTTTATATTTTTTTTGATAACTCTAACATCTGAGGGGGTGAGGTTGTTGACGTGAGGGGGCGTCGCCCCCAAACGCCACCTCGTGGCGCCGGGTCCGGGTAAACCAGTGGTGCAGCCGCAAGAAAACTGGATGGCCTGCATGTGGTGGGGGCAAGTGTTTGATGTGTGAATGCGCTGTAGTTTTTGCCGGAGTTTTATTTTTCTTTTTTTCTTCTCGCTCTCTCTCTTTCTGTGAGGGAGGGGCGCTTTGAGACAGTTATTTTGAGTGTGCATTTATTTTATGAGGAGCCTGTGAGTTTTAAAGGGTACCTTTCAATTCAAGAGTGGGAGGTTTTGATGTTGTCCTATTTAAAAAAGAACAAGCTGAGGAAGTGCTGTCTAAGCTTGTGGGGAGGGCACGTGAAGTGGTTAAAGTGAAGTGATAGAGTACTGTTTGAAGAGACAGAATAAGACTTTTGACGACCTATCATTTGACTTGGCTGCCATGTTTGTCCGGACCTGTCCTGATCCTGAACTGTTGCTCATATTCAAGTGGAAAGAATGGATGGTGAGTGACATTCATGAAAAGCTCATTGAGCACTGCAGAGATCGCAAGCATCTAACAACACAGAAGGTCTGCTCTGTTCTCCTAGCAACAGGAAGTCATCTCCCCTGTGCAAAGTGCAAGGTCCACCAATACAGTTACGCAGGGGTGTCGGACCGGGTGGGGGGGTGTAAAGGGTACTATGTACCCAGGGCCCAGAGCATGGGTGCCCCCCACAAAAAACTGGCATTAAATACATTTTTGTGTTGGATGTTATTAATGTCCATACAATTCATCTTGTAAAAGCATATAATTCGAATGAATGCATAAATGTTGCAAAACATAATTCTGCTCTAGCAATAATATTAAAAGATCTCTGAGGGCCCTTCCCACCCCTGCACAGTTGTACAATGGTTTAGCCCAGGCGCACAGGTGGCATGCTGTCATACACACACATCCCAAACGGGACCTGAAAACATGAGGTGTTTTAGGCTGAAATAAGACGTCTTTCCTCAAAAAAAAAAAAAAAAAAAAATCAAAGTCTGGATTTCAATAAAGAAGAGAAAAAGAGGACAGGGAAAGAAAACTAAATGAGGAAAAACAGCTGCTAACCAAATTCTTTGAGAAGAGAGGTGAGCTCGAAAACAATCTGAACGCGCACACAGGAGACTTGTTAATATGAGCACTGAGGACATACAAACTTCACAGTTTAAAAGGGAAAGACATGATAAACCCACACCAGTTTTAGTGGCAAAATAACTAAAACATAATCTGAATGAATGTCAACAAGCAGCCACGGGACACACAGCGGGAGGGAGAAAGCGAGGGAGGGGGACACGGACAAGCGCGCGGCTGCTGCTGTGATGGCACACAGGACAGGAGCAGGGCAGCTTGCTTCTGCTGCAAGAAAATCAGATGGCTTTACCCAGTCTCCCCTGACTTGCCGCATTTATGGCAAATTAATTATGCAAATGCTAAAAATAACTGCGTGTATTTAGCACTATCCCTTTCATTCTATTTGTGCAGATTTGGAGTCTGTTTTATTACAATGACAGAAAAAAGTGCATTAGCCTGCCTATCTTCTGTGGGATATAATTTGACCACAGTTCAGTTGCACACACACCTGCCTACAGAAACACACACACAGACACACACACACACACACACACACACAGATAGGTTAAACTTTTTTCCAAAAAAAAAAAAAAAGTATTATCAGAATGTAATATTAACATTATCAACCCCATGTCCTTTAGTTCCAGGTGCTGGTCCCTCATCTTTTCAAATCAAATTAAATCAAATTTATTCATTTATGTCGCGCCAGTTCATGATGAAATCGCAAAATGCCTCAATAGTACCCCCCTTGCAACTTTCAAAATCCTCTCCCCATAGGGGTTTTTTTTTTTGGAGTTGGGAGATCAAAATTGTATACATGTTTGACTTGCATAGACGTACAAAAAAGTCTCTTGCACCGTTGGTCTCCTCCAAACAGGAAGTTGGCCATTTTGAATTTTCCTGTCATTTTGCCATGATTTTCACACGTATTTGAATGAACTTTTCCGAGGGATTTTGTCCAATGCACTTCATATTTCTTTCAGATCATCCAGAGACTATACTGATCAAAATTTATCAAAAGCTTTTCTCTATGTCAAAGAGTGTGGCTGCTATGACGCCACCATTTTGACCCTTACCCATGGAACATCAAGTCATGGTAACTCCTTTATGCTTTGCCTAATTGACTTGAAACTTCACATGAGTGATGAGGGTTGGACTCTGAACACACCTGGCCTCTCTGTTTGTCCTTTGAAGGCCCCTTCATGGATGAACCATCAACTTGTCATAACTCCATGCATACTATGCACACCTGGTCACAAGGAGACACGCTGGCCCAGGGAGGCGGTGGTACAGACACAAGGGCCCGTATATGACTGCTTGCACTCCCAGTTTAACTTGGTTTTGGTTATTTCATCAATTCTATTTTGCATTCTGTACTTTCTAAAAGTATTTCGGCTCATGTGATCAAAGCAGCAGTTATGAGCTGAGAAAACGACTTTGTTAATGTGATGTTATTCAGTTTAAAAAGCATAAAAGTTTAGAAATGAGAAGGAGTCTTGCCCTGATATTGTTTTTTTTTCACTGTCACATCAGTTTCTTTCTGATATTCATTGTTCATTAAGTTTCTCCAACTCTTAATTGTGAAACTGACCTGATGGTGGTAATTAGGGCCTGAGTAGGAAAAAGTCCTACAAGGACCCTATTGTAATTGCGCTGTTTATTATTATTTATTGTTATTATTAGGGCCCAAGTAGGAAAAAGTCCTACGAGGATCCTATTGTGATTGCGTTGTTTATTGGGGCCCGAGTAGGAAAAAGTCCCACGAGGAACCTACTGTAATTATGCTGTTTCCAAAGCCGAGTTTCTTCATCCTAAAACTGTTTTTTCATCAGTTTCTTTCTTGACAATCATTGCGCATCAAATTTCTTAGAAGTATAAATATTTGAAAAACTGACTCTAATCTTGTTTATTATTATTATTATTATTATTATTATTATTATTATTATTAGGGCCCGAGTAGGAAAAAGAACTACGAGGACCCTACTGTAATTGTGCTGTTTATTATTATTATTATTATTATTATTAGGGCCCAAGTAGGAAAAAGTCCTGTGAGGACCCTATTGTAATTCCGCTGTTTATTATTATTATTATTTATTATTATTATTAGGGCCTGAGTAGGAAAAAGTCCTACGTGGACCCTATTGTAATTGCGCTGTTTATTATTATTATTATTATTATTATTATTATTATTAGGGCCCGAGTAGGAAAAAGTCCTACAAGGACCCTATTGTCATTGCGCTGTTTATTATTATTGTTAGGGCCCAAGTCGGAAAAAGAACTACGAGGACCCTACTGTAATTGTGCTGTTTATTATTATTATTATTATTATTATTAGGGCCCAAGTAGGAAAAAGTCCTGTGAAGACCCTATTGTAATTCCGCTGTTTATTATTATTATTATTATTATTTATTATTATTATTAGGGCCCGAGTAGGAAAAAGTCCTACGTGGACCCTATTGTAATTGCGCTGTTTATTATTATTATTATTATTATTATTATTATTATTATTAGGGCCAGAGTAGGAAAAAGTCCTATGAGGACCCTATTGTAATTGTGCTGTTTATTATTATTATTTATTATTATTATTAGGGCCAGAGTAGGAAAGAGTCCTACGAGGACCCTGTTGTAATTGTGCTGTTTATTGGGGCCCGAGTAGGAAAAAGTCCCACGAGGACCCTACTGTAATTGTGCTGTTTCCAAAGCCGAGTTTCTTCATCCTAAAACTGTTTTTTCATCAGTTTCTTTCTTGACAATCATTGCGCATCAAATTTCTTAGAAGTATAAATATTTGAAAAACTGACTCTAATCTTGTAAATTAACTTGCCGTTGGTTAATTCATCAATTCTATTTTGTGTTCTGGACTTTCAGAAGGGAAGGGAAGTCTGGGGTCCCCTCCTGGAGCTGTTGCCATGCAACCCGAACCCGGAAAAGCTGTTGAAGATGAGACGAGACTTTCAGAAGGTATTATTTTGGGTCCTGTGTCCACAGTGGCTGTCTTGAGCTGAGAAAATGGCTGTTTGGTTAATTTGATATCATTTAGTTTGCAAAAGCCTAAAAGTTTAGAAATAGGAAGAGAACTTGTCCTGATAATCTGTTTTTCACTGTCACATCACTTTCTTTCTGATATTTATTGTGCATTAAGTTTCTTAAACTAATACATTTATTAAAATGAGTTGCTTTACACTTCACATCGTTTCCTTTTGCAGTACTTTGGTCCCAGTTTTTAGAAGTCACTCAGTTGCTTTGCACTTCACACTGTTTCCTTTGGGCCCTGTCCCACTGGCGTTTAGGAGGATTTGCGCATGAAATGAGGAGACAAAAGCTGAGCGTCCGCAACAAAGGTGGGCAGAAATGACAAATGTCCCGGGGTGGATCAGCGAATACATGAGGAACAAAAGCGGATATAACAGGGAACAGAAGCGAAGTTGACCATGGAGGCGCCCCCATGAGGGGCACAGCGGCTGTGATGCACTCGCTCCATCCGTGCCCACTCTGTCTGCATGCGCGACATACCATTTGCGACCGTGATGTGGTCGTGCTGGGCACGTGTCATATCTGTTTTGCATGCTGTCCCGGTCCGCCGCCAAGCCGTGTCAACCCGTCAGTTGCGGATATCAACGGATGCCAGGGGATATGCGGCGCGTTGGTTGTGTATGTCCTGCATATGTCTTCAGTATGTGTTAAGGCAGTGATGCGGATCTCATCCGCAGCAGGATTTTTGAGCCGCTCAAAAATCCTGGCTGCGGACATGCGTGCCTCTGCGGATGATCACGGACGTGTTTGGATGGCGGCCGACTCAAACAGGAATGTTACACGGTTATTGCGGTTGTTTGACGGATGTGGGCCACTTTTGTGCGCATTCCATCCGCAAATCCTCCTAAACACCAGTGGGACAGGGCCCTTACTTTGCACTTCGCACTGTTTCCTTTTGCTGTACTTTGGTCAAAGTTTTCAGAAGTCAGTTGCTTTGCACTTTGCTCCGTTTCCTTTTGCAGTACTTTGGTCACAGTTTTCAGAAGTCCCTCAGTTACTTTGCACTTCAAACCTTTTCGTTTTGCAGTACTTTGGTCACAGTTTTCAGAAGCCACTCTGTTGCATTGCACTTCACAATGTTTCCTTTTGCAGTTTTTGTCACAGTTTTTAGAAGTCACTCAGTTACTTTGCGCTTCAAACCTTTCTGTTTTGCAGTACTTTGGTCACAGTTTTTAGAAGTCACTCATTTGCTTTGCACTTCAAACCTTTCCCTTTTGCAGTTCTTTGGTCACAGTTTACAGAAGTTAATCACTTGCTTTGCACTTCAAACCGTTTCCTTTTGCAGTAGTTTGGTCACAGTTTACAGAAGTCAGCATGTTGCTTTGCACTTCACACCGTTTCATTTTGCAGTACTTTGCCACAGTATTCACAAGTCACTCAGATGCTTTGCACTTCACACTGTTTCCTTTTGACTTTGGTCCCAGTTTTCAGATGTCAATATGTTGCTTGGCCTTTCAGTCTGTTTCCTTTTGCAGTACATTGGTCACAGTTTTCATAAGTCACTTTGCAACAGAGTGGTGAGCGCCATCTGAAAACTGTGACATTGCATTTCACACGTATCCTTTTGCAGTACTTTGGTCACAGTTTTCAACAGTCACTCAGTTGCTTTGCACTTCACAATGTTTCGTTTTGCTGTACTTTGGTCACAGTTTTCAACAGTCACTCAGTTGCTTTGCACTTCACAATGTTTCGTTTTGCTGTACTTTGGTCACAGTTTTCAACAGTCACTCGTTGCTTTGCACTTCACAATGTTTCGTTTTGCTGTACTTTGGTCACAGTTTTCAACAGTCACTCAGTTGCTTTGCACTTCACAATGTTTCGTTTTGCTGTACTTTGGTCACAGTTTTCAACAGTCACTCAGTTGCTTTGCACTTCACAATGTTTCGTTTTGCTGTACTTTGGTCACAGTTTTCACAACTCCGTTGCGTTGCACTTCACAATGTTTCGTTTTGCTGTACTTTGGTCACAGTTTTCAACAGTCACTCAGTTGCTTTGCACTTCACAATGTTTCGTTTTGCTGTACTTTGGTCACAGTTTTCAACAGTAACTCAGTTGCTTTGCACTTCACAATGTTTCGTTTGGCTGTACATTGGTCACAATTTTCAGAAGTAACTCAGTTGCTTTGCACTTCAGTGTTTCGTTTTGCTGTACTTTGGTCACAGTTTTCAACAGTAACTCTGTTGCTTTGCACTTCACAATGTTTCGTTTTGCTGTAATTTGGTCACAGTTTTCAGAAGTAACTCTGTTGCTTTGCACTTCACAATGTTTCGTTTTGCTGTACTTTGGTCACAGTTTTCAGAAGTAACTCAGTTGCTTTGCACTTCACATTGTTTCGTTTTGCTGTATTTGGTCACAGTTTTCAACAGTAACTCAGTTGCTTTGCACTTCACAATGATTTGTTTTGCTGTACTTTGGTCACAGTTTTCAACAGTCACTCTGTTGCTTTCCACTACACAGTGTTTTGTTTTGCTGTACTTTGTTCAGTTTTCACAACTCCGTTGCGTTGCACTTCACAATGTTTCGTTTTGCTGTACTTTGGTCACAATTTTCAACAGTCACTCTGTTGCTTTGCACTTCACAGTGTTTCCTTTTGATGTACTTTGGTCACAGTTTTCACAACTCCGTTGCGTTGCACTTCACAATGTTTCGTTTGGTGTACTTTGGTCACAGTTTTCAACAGTCACTCAGTTGCTTTGCACTTCACAATGTTTCCTTTTGCTGTACTTTGGTCACAGTTTTCAACAGTCACTCTGTTGCTTTGCACTTCACAGTGTTTCGTTTTGCTGTACTTTGGTCACAGTTTTCACAACTCCGTTGCGTTGTACTTCACAATGTTTCTTTTTGCTGTACTTTGTTCAGTTTTCAACAGTCACTCAGTTGCTTTGCACTTCACAATGTTTCGTTTTGCTGTACTTTGGTCACAGTTTTCACAACTCCGTTGCGTTGCACTTCACAATGTTTCGTTTTGCTGTACTTTGGTCACAGTTTTCACAACTCCGTTGCGTTGCCCTTCACAATGTTTCGTTTTGCTGTACTTTGGTCACAGTTTTCAACAGTCACTCAGTTGCTTTGCACTTCACAATGTTTCGTTTTGCTGTACTTTGGTCACAGTTTTCAACAGTCACTCAGTTGCTTTGCACTTCACAATGTTTCGTTTTGCTGTACTTTGGTCACAGTTTTCACAACTCCGTTGCGTTGCACTTCACAATGTTTCGTTTGGTGTACTTTGGTCACAGTTTTCAACAGTCAATCTGTTGCTTTGCACTTCATAGTGTTTCCTTGTGCTGTACTTTGGTCACAGTTTTCAACAGTCACTCTGTTGCTTTGCACTACACAGTGTTTCGTTTTGCTGTACTTTGGTCACAGTTTTCAACAGTCACTCTGTTGCGTTGCACTTCACAGTGTTTCCTTTTGCTGTACTTTGGTCACAGTTTTCAACAGTCACTCAGTTGCTTTGCACTTCACAATGTTTCGTTTTGCTGTACTTTGGTCACAGTTTTCAACAGTCAATCTGTTGCTTTGCACTTCACAGTGTTTCCTTTTGCTGTACTTTGGTCACAGTTTTCAACAGTCACTCTGTTGCTTTGCACTTCACAGTGTTTCGTTTTGCTGTACTTTGGTCACAGTTTTCACAACTCCGTTGCGTTGTACTTCACAATGTTTCTTTTTGCTGTACTTTGGTCACAGTTTTCAACAGTCACTCAGTTGCTTTGCACTTCACAATGTTTCGTTTTGCTGTACTTTGTTCAGTTTTCAACAGTCACTCAGTTGCTTTGCACTTCACAATGTTTCGTTTGGCTGTACTTTGGTCACAGTTTTCACAACTCCGTTGCGTTGCACTTCACAATGTTTCGTTTGGCTGTACTTTGGTCACAGTTTTCACAACTCCGTTGCGTTGCCCTTCACAATGTTTCGTTTTGCTGTACTTTGGTCACAGTTTTCAACAGTCATTCAGTTGCTTTGCACTTCACAATGTTTCGTTTTGCTGTACTTTGGTCACAGTTTTCAACAGTCAGTCAGTTGCTTTACACTTCACAATGTTTCATTTTGCTGTACTTTGGTCACAGTTTTCAACAGTCATTCAGTTGCTTTGCACTTCACAATGTTTCGTTTTGCTGTACTTTGGTCACAGTTTTCAACAGTCAGTCAGTTGCTTTGCACTTCACAATGTTTCGTTTTGCTGTACTTTGGTTACAGTTTTCACAACTCCATTGCGTTGCACTTCACAATGTTTCGTTTGGTGTACTTTGGTCACAGTTTTCAACAGTCAATCTGTTGCTTTGCACTTCATAGTGTTTCCTTGTGCTGTACTTTGGTCACAGTTTTCAACAGTCACTCTGTTGCTTTGCACTTCACAATGTTTCGTTTTGCTGTACTTTGGTCACAGTTTTCACAACTCCGTTGCGTTGCACTTCACAATGTTTCATTTTGCTGTACTTTGGTCACAGTTTTCAACAGTCACTCTGTTGCTTTCCACTACACAGTGTTTCGTTTTGCTGTACTTTGGTCACAGTTTTCACAACTCCGTTGCATTGTACTTCACAATGTTTCGTTTTGCTGTACTTTGGTCACAGTTTTCAACAGTCACTCAGTTGCTTTGCACTTCACAATGTTTCGTTTTCCTGTACTTTGGTCACAGTTTTCAACAGTCACTCTGTTGCTTTGCACTTCACAGTGTTTCCTTTTGCTGTAGTTTGGTCACAGTTTTCACAACTCCGTTGCGTTGCACTTCACAATGTTTCGTTTGGTGTACTTTGGTCACAGTTTTCAACAGTCAATCTGTTGCTTTGCACTTCACAATGTTTCGTTTTGCTGTACTTTGGTCACAGTTTTCACAACTCCGTTGCGTTGCACTTCACAATGTTTCGTTTTGCTGTACTTTGGTCACAGTTTTCAACAGTCACTCTGTTGCTTTCCACTACACAATGTTTCGTTTTGCTGTACTTTGGTCACAGTTTTCAACAGTCACTCTGTTGCTTTGCACTTCACAGTGTTTCGTTTTGCTGTACTTTGGTCACAGTTTTCAACAGTCACTCTGTTGCTTTGCACTTCACAGTGTTTCGTTTTGCTGTACTTTGGTCACAGTTTTCACAACTCCGTTGCTTTGCACTTCACAATGTTTCGTTTTGCTGTACTTTGGTCACAGTTTTCAACAGTCACTCAGTTGCTTTGCACTTCACAATGTTTCGTTTTGCTGTACTTTGGTCACAGTTTTCAACAGTCACTCAGTTGCTTTGCACTTCACAATGTTTCGTTTGGTGTACTTTGGTCACAGTTTTCAACAGTCACTCTGTTGCTTTGCACTTCACAGTGTTTCGTTTTGCTGTACTGTGGTCACAATTTTCAGAAGTAACTCAGTTGCTTTGCACTTCACAATGTTTCGTTTTGCTGTACTTTGGTCAGTTTTCAACAGTCACTCAGTTGCTTTGCACTTCACAATGTTTCGTTTTGCTGTACTTTGGTCACAGTTTTCACAACTCCGTTGCGTTGCACTTCACAATGTTTCGTTTGGTGTACTTTGGTCACAGTTTTCAACAGTCAATCTGTTGCTTTGCACTTCACAATGTTTCGTTTTGCTGTACTTTGGGCACAGTTTTCAACAGTCACTCTGTTGCTTTCCACTACACAGTGTTTCGTTTTGCTGTACTTTGGTCACAGTTTTCAACAGTCACTCTGTTGCTTTCCACTACACAGTGTTTCGTTTTGCTGTACTTTGGTCACAGTTTTCACAACTCCGTTGCGTTGTACTTCACAATATTTCGTTTTGCTGTACTTTGGTCACAGTTTTCAACAGTCACTCAGTTGCTTTGCACTTCACAATGTTTCGTTTTCCTGTACTTTGGTCACAGTTTTCAACAGTCACTCTGTTGCTTTGCACTTCACAGTGTTTCCTTTTGCTGTACTTTGGTCACAGTTTTCACAACTCTGTTGCTTTGCACTTCACAATGTTACGTTTTGCTGTACTGTGGTCACAGTTTTCACAACTCCGTTGCGTTGCACTTCACAATGTTTCGTTTTGCTGTACTTTGGTCACAGTTTTCACAACTCCGTTGCGTTGCACTTCACAATGTTTCATTTTGCTGTACTTTGGTCACAGTTTTCAACAGTCACTCTGTTGCTTTCCACTACACAGTGTTTCGTTTTGCTGTACTTTGGTCACAGTTTTCACAACTCCGTTGCGTTGCACTTCACAATGTTTCGTTTTGCTGTACTTTGGTCACAGTTTTCAACAGTCACTCTGTTGCTTTCCACTACACAATGTTTCGTTTTGCTGTACTTTGGTCACAGTTTTCAACAGTCACTCTGTTGCTTTGCACTTCACAGTGTTTCGTTTTGCTGTACTTTGGTCACAGTTTTCAACAGTCACTCTGTTGCTTTGCACTTCACAGTGTTTCGTTTTGCTGTACTTTGGTCACAGTTTTCACAACTCCGTTGCTTTGCACTTCACAATGTTTCGTTTTGCTGTACTTTGGTCACAGTTTTCAACAGTCACTCAGTTGCTTTGCACTTCACAATGTTTCGTTTTGCTGTACTTTGGTCACAGTTTTCAACAGTCACTCAGTTGCTTTGCACTTCACAATGTTTCGTTTGGTGTACTTTGGTCACAGTTTTCAACAGTCACTCTGTTGCTTTGCACTTCACAGTGTTTCGTTTTGCTGTACTGTGGTCACAATTTTCAGAAGTAACTCAGTTGCTTTGCACTTCACAATGTTTCGTTTTGCTGTACTTTGGTCAGTTTTCAACAGTCACTCAGTTGCTTTGCACTTCACAATGTTTCGTTTTGCTGTACTTTGGTCACAGTTTTCAACAGTCAGTTGCTTTGCACTTCACAATGTTTCGTTTGGTGTACTTTGGTCACAGTTTTCAACAGTCAATCTGTTGCTTTGCACTTCACAATGTTTCGTTTTGCTGTACTTTGCGCACAGTTTTCAACAGTCACTCTGTTGCTTTGCACTTCACAGTGTTTCGTTTTGCTGTACTGTGGTCACAATTTTCAGAAGTAACTCAGTTGCTTTGCACTTCACAATGTTTCGTTTGGTGTACTTTGGTCACAGTTTTCAACAGTCACTCATTTGCTTTGCACTTCACAATGTTTCGTTTTGCTGTACTTTGGTCACAGTTTTCAACAGTCACTCTGTTGCGGTGCACTTCACAGTGTTTCCTTTTGCTGTACTTTGGTCACAGTTTTCAACAGTCACTCAGTTGCTTTGCACTTCACAGTGTTTCGTTTTGCTGTACTTTGGTCACAGTTTTCAACAGTCACTCAGTTGCTTTGCACTTCACAATGTTTCGTTTTGCTGTACTTTGGTCACAGTTTTCAACAGTCAGTTGCTTTGCACTTCACAATGTTTCATTTTGCTGTACTTTGGTCACAGTTTTCAACAGTCACTCAGTTGCTTTGCACTTCACAGTTTTGTTTTGCTGTACTGTGGTCACAGTTTTCACAACTCCGTTGCGTTGCACTTCACAGTGTTTCGTTTTGCTGTACTTTGGTCACAGTTTTCACAACTCCGTTGCTTTGCACTTCACAATGTTTCGTTTGGTGTACTTTGGTCACAGTTTTCAACAGTCACTCAGTTGCTTTGCACTTCACAGTGTTTCGTTTTGCTGTACTGTGGTCACAATTTTCAGAAGTAACTCAGTTGCTTTGCACTTCACAATGTTTCGTTTTGCTGTACTTTGGTCAGTTTTCAACAGTCACTCAGTTGCTTTGCACTTCACAATGTTTCGTTTTGCTGTACTTTGGTCACAGTTTTCACAACTCCGTTGCGTTGCACTTCACAATGTTTCGTTTTGCTGTACTTTGGTCACAGTTTTCACAACTCCGTTGCGTTGTACTTCACAATGTTTCTTTTTGCTGTACTTTGGTCACAGTTTTCAACAGTCACTCAGTTGCTTTGCACTTCACAATGTTTCGTTTGGTGTACTTTGGTCACAGTTTTCAACAGTCACTCAGTTGCTTTGCACTTCACAATGTTTCGTTTTGCTGTACTTTGGTCAGTTTTCAACAGTCACTCAGTTGCTTTGCACTTCACAATGTTTCGTTTTGCTGTACTTTGGTCACAGTTTTCACAACTCCTTTGCGTTGCACTTCACAATGTTTCGTTTTGCTGTACTTTGGTCACAGTTTTCACAACTCCGTTGCGTTGTACTTCACAATGTTTCTTTTTGCTGTACTTTGGTCACAGTTTTCAACAGTCACTCAGTTGCTTTGCACTTCACAATGTTTCGTTTTGCTGTACTTTGGTCACAGTTTTCACAACTCTGTTGCGTTGCACTTCACAATGTTTCGTTTTGCTGTACTTTGGTCACAGTTTTCAACAGTCACTCAGTTGCTTTGCACTTCACAATGTTTCATTTTGCTGTACTTTGGTCACAGTTTTCAACAGTCACTCTGTTGCTTTCCACTACACAGTGTTTCGTTTTGCTGTACTTTGGTCACAGTTTTCACAACTCCGTTTCGTTGTACTTCACAATGTTTCGTTTTGCTGTACTTTGGTCACAGTTTTCAACAGTCACTCAGTTGCTTTGCACTTCACAATGTTTCGTTTGGTGTACTTTGGTCACAGTTTTCAACAGTCACTCTGTTGCTTTGCACTTCATAGTGTTTCGTTTTGCTGTACTTTGGTCAGTTTTCAACAGTCACTCAGTTGCTTTGCACTTCACAATGTTTCGTTTTGCTGTACTTTGGTCACAGTTTTCACAACTCCGTTGCGTTGCACTTCACAATGTTTCGTTTTGCTGTACTTTGGTCACAGTTTTCACAACTCCGTTGCGTTGTACTTCACAATGTTTCTTTTTGCTGTACTTTGGTCACAGTTTTCAACAGTCACTCAGTTGCTTTGCACTTCACAATGTTTCATTTTGCTGTACTTTGGTCACAGTTTTCACAACTCCGTTGCGTTGCCCTTCACAATGTTTTGTTTTGCTGTACTTTGGTCACAGTTTTCAACAGTCACTCTGTTGCTTTGCACTACACAATGTTTCATTTTACTGTACTTTGGTCACAGTTTTCAACAGTCAATCTGTTGCTTTGCACTTCACAATGTTTCGTTTTGCTGTACTTTGGTCACAGTTTTCACAACTCCGTTGCGTTGCACTTCACAATGTTTCATTTTGCTGTACTTTGGTCACAGTTTTCAACAGTCACTCTGTTGCTTTCCACTACACAGTGTTTCGTTTTGCTGTACTTTGGTCACAGTTTTCAACAGTCAATCTGTTGCTTTGCACTACACAGTGTTTCGTTTTATTGTACTTTGGTCACAGTTTTCAACAGTCACTCTGTTGCGTTGCACTTCACAGTGTTTCCTTTTGCTGTACTTTGGTCACAGTTTTCACAACTCCGTTGCGTTGTACTTCACAATGTTTCTTTTTGCTGTACTTTGGTCACAGTTTTCAACAGTCACTCAGTTGCTTTGCACTTCACAATGTTTCGTTTGGTGTACTTTGGTCACAGTTTTCAACAGTCACTCAGTTGCTTTGCACTTCACAATGTTTCGTTTTGCTGTACTTTGGTCAGTTTTCAACAGTCACTCAGTTGCTTTGCACTTCACAATGTTTCGTTTTGCTGTACTTTGGTCACAGTTTTCACAACTCCATTGCGTTGCACTTCACAATGTTTCGTTTTGCTGTACTTTGGTCACAGTTTTCACAACTCCGTTGCGTTGTACTTCACAATGTTTCTTTTTGCTGTACTTTGGTCACAGTTTTCAACAGTCACTCAGTTGCTTTGCACTTCACAATGTTTCGTTTTGCTGTACTTTGGTCACAGTTTTCACAACTCTGTTGCGTTGCACTTCACAATGTTTCGTTTTGCTGTACTTTGGTCACAGTTTTCAACAGTCACTCAGTTGCTTTGCACTTCACAATGTTTCGTTTTGCTGTACTTTGGTCACAGTTTTCAACAGTCACTCAGTTGCTTTGCACTTCACAATGTTTCGTTTGGTGTACTTTGGTCACAGTTTTCAACAGTCACTCTGTTGCTTTGCACTTCACAGTGTTTCGTTTTGCTGTACTGTGGTCACAATTTTCAGAAGTAACTCAGTTGCTTTGCACATCACAATGTTTCGTTTTGCTGTACTTTGGTCAGTTTTCAACAGTCACTCAGTTGCTTTGCACTACACAATGTTTCGTTTTGCTGTACTTTGGTCACTGTTTTCAACAGTCAGTCTGTTGCTTTGCACTACACAGTGTTTCGTTTTATTGTACTTTGGTCACAGTTTTCAACAGTCACTCTGTTGCGTTGCACTTCACAGTGTTTCCTTTTGCTGTACTTTGGTCACAGTTTTCAACAGTCACTCAGTTGCTTTGCACTTCACAATGTTACGTTTTGCTGTACTGTGGTCACAGTTTTCACAACTCCGTTGCGTTGCACTTCACAATGTTTCGTTTTGCTGTACTTTGGTCACAGTTTTCACAACTCTGTTGCGTTGTACTTCACAATGTTTCTTTTTGCTGTACTTTGGTCACAGTTTTCAACAGTCACTCAGTTGCTTTGCACTTCACAATGTTTCGTTTGGTGTACTTTGGTCACAGTTTTCAACAGTCACTCAGTTGCTTTGCACTTCACAATGTTTCGTTTTGCTGTACTTTGGTCAGTTTTCAACAGTCAATCTGTTGCTTTGCACTTCACAGTGTTTCCTATTGCTGTACTTTGGTCACAGTTTTCACAACTCCATTGCGTTGCACTTCACAATGTTTCGTTTTGCTGTACTTTGGTCACAGTTTTCACAACTCCGTTGCGTTGTACTTCACAATGTTTCTTTTTGCTGTACTTTGGTCACAGTTTTCAACAGTCACTCAGTTGCTTTGCACTTCACAATGTTTCGTTTTGCTGTACTTTGGTCACAGTTTTCACAACTCTGTTGCGTTGCACTTCACAATGTTTCGTTTGGTGTACTTTGGTCACAGTTTTCAACAGTCAATCAGTTGCTTTGCACTTCACAATGTTTCGTTTTGCTGTACTTTGGTCACAGTTTTCACAACTCCGTTGCATT